>NW_027063937.1:0-29392 GCF_032884065.1 Artemia franciscana
CAGTTGAAACGCTATACCAGTTGAAACGCTATACCAGTTGAAACGCTATACCAGTTGAAACGCTATACCAGTTGAAACGCTATACCAGTTGAAACGCTATACCAGTTGAAACGCTATACCAGTTGAAACGCTATACCAGTTGAAACGCTATACCAGTTGAAACGCTATACCAGTTGAAACGCTATACCAGTTGAAACGCTATACCAGTTGAAACGCTATACCAGTTGAAACGCTATACCAGTTGAAACGCTATACCAGTTGAAACGCTATACCAGTTGAAACGCTATACCAGTTGAAACGATATACCAGTTGAAACGCTATACCAGTTGAAACGCTATACCAGTTGAAACGCTATACCAGTTGAAACGTTATACCAGTTGAAACGCTATACCAGTTGAAACGCTATACCAGTTGAAACGATATACCAGTTGAAACGCTATACCAGTTGAAACGCTATACCAGTTGAAACGCTATACCAGTTGAAACGCTATACCAGTTGAAACGCTATACCAGTTGAAACGCTATACCAGTTGCAACGCTATACCAGTTGAAACGCTATACCAGTTGAAACGCTATACCAGTTGAAACGCTATACCAGTTGAAACGCTATACCAGTTGAAACGCTATACCAGTTGAAACGCTATACCAGTAGAAACGCTATACCAGTTGAAACGCTATACCAGTTGAAACGCTATACCAGTTGAAACGCTATACCAGTTGAAACGCTATGCCAGTTGAAACGCTATACCAGTTGAAACGCTATACCAGTTGAAACGCTATACCAGTTGAAACGCTATACCAGTTGAAACGCTATACCAGTTGAAACGTCTATACCAGTTGAAACGCTATACCAGTTGAAACGCTATACCAGTTGAAACGCTATACCAGTTGAAACGCTATACCAGTTGAAACGCTATACCAGTTGAAACGCTATACCAGTTGAAACGCTATACCAGTTGAAACGCTATACCAGTTGAAACGCTATACCAGTTGAAACGCTATACCAGTTGAAACGCTATACCAGTTGAAACGCTATACCAGTTGAAACGCTATACCAGTTGAAACGCTATACCAGTTGAAACGCTATACCAGTTGAAACGCTATACCAGTTGAAACGCTATACCAGTTGAAACGCTATACCAGTTGAAACGCTATACCAGTTGAAACGCTATACCAGTTGAAACGCTATACCAGTTGAAACGCTATACCAGTTGAAACGCTATACCAGTTGAAACGCTATACCAGTTGAAACGCTATACCAGTTGAAACGCTATACCAGTTGAAACGCTATACCAGTTGAAACGCTATACCAGTTGAAACGCTATACCAGTTGAAACGCTATACCAGTTGAAACGCTATACCAGTTGAAACGCTATACCAGTTGAAACGCTATACCAGTTGAAACGCTATACCAGTTGAAACGCTATACCAGTTGAAACGCTATACCAGTTGAAACGCTATACCAGTTGAAACGCTATACCAGTTGAAACGCTATACCAGTTGAAACGCTATACCAGTTGAAACGCTATACCAGTTGAAACGCTATACCAGTTGAAACGCTATACCAGTTGAAACGCTATACCAGTTGAAACGCTATACCAGTTGAAACGCTATACCAGTTGAAACGCTATACCAGTTGAAACGCTATACCAGTTGAAACGCTATACCAGTTGAAACGCTATACCAGTTGAAACGCTATACCAGTTGAAACGCTATACCAGTTGAAACGCTATACCAGTTGAAACGCTATACCAGTTGAAACGCTATACCAGTTGAAACGCTATACCAGTTGAAACGCTATACCAGTTGAAACGCTATACCAGTTGAAACGCTATACCAGTTGAAACGCTATACCAGTTGAAACGCTATACCAGTTGAAACGCTATACCAGTTGAAACGCTATACCAGTTGAAACGCTATACCAGTTGAAACGCTATACCAGTTGAAACGCTATACCAGTTGAAACGCTATACCAGTTGAAACGCTATACCAGTTGAAACGCTATACCAGTTGAAACGCTATACCAGTTGAAACGCTATACCAGTTGAAACGCTATACCAGTTGAAACGCTATACCAGTTGAAACGCTATACCAGTTGAAACGCTATACCAGTTGAAACGCTATACCAGTTGAAACGCTATACCAGTTGAAACGCTATACCAGTTGAAACGCTATACCAGTTGAAACGCTATACCAGTTGAAACGCTATACCAGTTGAAACGCTATACCAGTTGAAACGCTATACCAGTTGAAACGCTATACCAGTTGAAACGCTATACCAGTTGAAACGCTATACCAGTTGAAACGCTATACCAGTTGAAACGCTATACCAGTTGAAACGCTATACCAGTTGAAACGCTATACCAGTTGAAACGCTATACCAGTTGAAACGCTATACCAGTTGAAACGCTATACCAGTTGAAACGCTATACCAGTTGAAACGCTATACCAGTTGAAACGCTATACCAGTTGAAACGCTATACCAGTTGAAACGCTATACCAGTTGAAACGCTATACCAGTTGAAACGCTATACCAGTTGAAACGCTATACCAGTTGAAACGCTATACCAGTTGAAACGCTATACCAGTTGAAACGCTATACCAGTTGAAACGCTATACCAGTTGAAACGCTATACCAGTTGAAACGCTATACCAGTTGAAACGCTATACCAGTTGAAACGCTATACCAGTTGAAACGCTATACCAGTTGAAACGCTATACCAGTTGAAACGCTATACCAGTTGAAACGCTATACCAGTTGAAACGCTATACCAGTTGAAACGCTATACCAGTTGAAACGCTATACCAGTTGAAACGCTATACCAGTTGAAACGCTATACCAGTTGAAACGCTATACCAGTTGAAACGCTATACCAGTTGAAACGCTATACCAGTTGAAACGCTATACCAGTTGAAACGCTATACCAGTTGAAACGCTATACCAGTTGAAACGCTATACCAGTTGAAACGCTATACCAGTTGAAACGCTATACCAGTTGAAACGCTATACCAGTTGAAACGCTATACCAGTTGAAACGCTATACCAGTTGAAACGCTATACCAGTTGAAACGCTATACCAGTTGAAACGCTATACCAGTTGAAACGCTATACCAGTTGAAACGCTATACCAGTTGAAACGCTATACCAGTTGAAACGCTATACCAGTTGAAACGCTATACCAGTTGAAACGCTATACCAGTTGAAACGCTATACCAGTTGAAACGCTATACCAGTTGAAACGCTATACCAGTTGAAACGCTATACCAGTTGAAACGCTATACCAGTTGAAACGCTATACCAGTTGAAACGCTATACCAGTTGAAACGCTATACCAGTTGAAACGCTATACCAGTTGAAACGCTATACCAGTTGAAACGCTATACCAGTTGAAACGCTATACCAGTTGAAACGCTATACCAGTTGAAACGCTATACCAGTTGAAACGCTATACCAGTTGAAACGCTATACCAGTTGAAACGCTATACCAGTTGAAACGCTATACCAGTTGAAACGCTATACCAGTTGAAACGCTATACCAGTTGAAACGCTATACCAGTTGAAACGCTATACCAGTTGAAACGCTATACCAGTTGAAACGCTATACCAGTTGAAACGCTATACCAGTTGAAACGCTATACCAGTTGAAACGCTATACCAGTTGAAACGCTATACCAGTTGAAACGCTATACCAGTTGAAACGCTATACCAGTTGAAACGCTATACCAGTTGAAACGCTATACCAGTTGAAACGCTATACCAGTTGAAACGCTATACCAGTTGAAACGCTATACCAGTTGAAACGCTATACCAGTTGAAACGCTATACCAGTTGAAACGCTATACCAGTTGAAACGCTATACCAGTTGAAACGCTATACCAGTTGAAACGCTATACCAGTTGAAACGCTATACCAGTTGAAACGCTATACCAGTTGAAACGCTATACCAGTTGAAACGCTATACCAGTTGAAACGCTATACCAGTTGAAACGCTATACCAGTTGAAACGCTATACCAGTTGAAACGCTATACCAGTTGAAACGCTATACCAGTTGAAACGCTATACCAGTTGAAACGCTATACCAGTTGAAACGCTATACCAGTTGAAACGCTATACCAGTTGAAACGCTATACCAGTTGAAACGCTATACCAGTTGAAACGCTATACCAGTTGAAACGCTATACCAGTTGAAACGCTATACCAGTTGAAACGCTATACCAGTTGAAACGCTATACCAGTTGAAACGCTATACCAGTTGAAACGCTATACCAGTTGAAACGCTATACCAGTTGAAACGCTATACCAGTTGAAACGCTATACCAGTTGAAACGCTATACCAGTTGAAACGCTATACCAGTTGAAACGCTATACCAGTTGAAACGCTATACCAGTTGAAACGCTATACCAGTTGAAACGCTATACCAGTTGAAACGCTATACCAGTTGAAACGCTATACCAGTTGAAACGCTATACCAGTTGAAACGCTATACCAGTTGAAACGCTATACCAGTTGAAACGCTATACCAGTTGAAACGCTATACCAGTTGAAACGCTATACCAGTTGAAACGCTATACCAGTTGAAACGCTATACCAGTTGAAACGCTATACCAGTTGAAACGCTATACCAGTTGAAACGCTATACCAGTTGAAACGCTATACCAGTTGAAACGCTATACCAGTTGAAACGCTATACCAGTTGAAACGCTATACCAGTTGAAACGCTATACCAGTTGAAACGCTATACCAGTTGAAACGCTATACCAGTTGAAACGCTATACCAGTTGAAACGCTATACCAGTTGAAACGCTATACCAGTTGAAACGCTATACCAGTTGAAACGCTATACCAGTTGAAACGCTATACCAGTTGAAACGCTATACCAGTTGAAACGCTATACCAGTTGAAACGCTATACCAGTTGAAACGCTATACCAGTTGAAACGCTATACCAGTTGAAACGCTATACCAGTTGAAACGCTATACCAGTTGAAACGCTATACCAGTTGAAACGCTATACCAGTTGAAACGCTATACCAGTTGAAACGCTATACCAGTTGAAACGCTATACCAGTTGAAACGCTATACCAGTTGAAACGCTATACCAGTTGAAACGCTATACCAGTTGAAACGCTATACCAGTTGAAACGCTATACCAGTTGAAACGCTATACCAGTTGAAACGCTATACCAGTTGAAACGCTATACCAGTTGAAACGCTATACCAGTTGAAACGCTATACCAGTTGAAACGCTATACCAGTTGAAACGCTATACCAGTTGAAACGCTATACCAGTTGAAACGCTATACCAGTTGAAACGCTATACCAGTTGAAACGCTATACCAGTTGAAACGCTATACCAGTTGAAACGCTATACCAGTTGAAACGCTATACCAGTTGAAACGCTATACCAGTTGAAACGCTATACCAGTTGAAACGCTATACCAGTTGAAACGCTATACCAGTTGAAACGCTATACCAGTTGAAACGCTATACCAGTTGAAACGCTATACCAGTTGAAACGCTATACCAGTTGAAACGCTATACCAGTTGAAACGCTATACCAGTTGAAACGCTATACCAGTTGAAACGCTATACCAGTTGAAACGCTATACCAGTTGAAACGCTATACCAGTTGAAACGCTATACCAGTTGAAACGCTATACCAGTTGAAACGCTATACCAGTTGAAACGCTATACCAGTTGAAACGCTATACCAGTTGAAACGCTATACCAGTTGAAACGCTATACCAGTTGAAACGCTATACCAGTTGAAACGCTATACCAGTTGAAACGCTATACCAGTTGAAACGCTATACCAGTTGAAACGCTATACCAGTTGAAACGCTATACCAGTTGAAACGCTATACCAGTTGAAACGCTATACCAGTTGAAACGCTATACCAGTTGAAACGCTATACCAGTTGAAACGCTATACCAGTTGAAACGCTATACCAGTTGAAACGCTATACCAGTTGAAACGCTATACCAGTTGAAACGCTATACCAGTTGAAACGCTATACCAGTTGAAACGCTATACCAGTTGAAACGCTATACCAGTTGAAACGCTATACCAGTTGAAACGCTATACCAGTTGAAACGCTATACCAGTTGAAACGCTATACCAGTTGAAACGCTATACCAGTTGAAACGCTATACCAGTTGAAACGCTATACCAGTTGAAACGCTATACCAGTTGAAACGCTATACCAGTTGAAACGCTATACCAGTTGAAACGCTATACCAGTTGAAACGCTATACCAGTTGAAACGCTATACCAGTTGAAACGCTATACCAGTTGAAACGCTATACCAGTTGAAACGCTATACCAGTTGAAACGCTATACCAGTTGAAACGCTATACCAGTTGAAACGCTATACCAGTTGAAACGCTATACCAGTTGAAACGCTATACCAGTTGAAACGCTATACCAGTTGAAACGCTATACCAGTTGAAACGCTATACCAGTTGAAACGCTATACCAGTTGAAACGCTATACCAGTTGAAACGCTATACCAGTTGAAACGCTATACCAGTTGAAACGCTATACCAGTTGAAACGCTATACCAGTTGAAACGCTATACCAGTTGAAACGCTATACCAGTTGAAACGCTATACCAGTTGAAACGCTATACCAGTTGAAACGCTATACCAGTTGAAACGCTATACCAGTTGAAACGCTATACCAGTTGAAACGCTATACCAGTTGAAACGCTATACCAGTTGAAACGCTATACCAGTTGAAACGCTATACCAGTTGAAACGCTATACCAGTTGAAACGCTATACCAGTTGAAACGCTATACCAGTTGAAACGCTATACCAGTTGAAACGCTATACCAGTTGAAACGCTATACCAGTTGAAACGCTATACCAGTTGAAACGCTATACCAGTTGAAACGCTATACCAGTTGAAACGCTATACCAGTTGAAACGCTATACCAGTTGAAACGCTATACCAGTTGAAACGCTATACCAGTTGAAACGCTATACCAGTTGAAACGCTATACCAGTTGAAACGCTATACCAGTTGAAACGCTATACCAGTTGAAACGCTATACCAGTTGAAACGCTATACCAGTTGAAACGCTATACCAGTTGAAACGCTATACCAGTTGAAACGCTATACCAGTTGAAACGCTATACCAGTTGAAACGCTATACCAGTTGAAACGCTATACCAGTTGAAACGCTATACCAGTTGAAACGCTATACCAGTTGAAACGCTATACCAGTTGAAACGCTATACCAGTTGAAACGCTATACCAGTTGAAACGCTATACCAGTTGAAACGCTATACCAGTTGAAACGCTATACCAGTTGAAACGCTATACCAGTTGAAACGCTATACCAGTTGAAACGCTATACCAGTTGAAACGCTATACCAGTTGAAACGCTATACCAGTTGAAACGCTATACCAGTTGAAACGCTATACCAGTTGAAACGCTATACCAGTTGAAACGCTATACCAGTTGAAACGCTATACCAGTTGAAACGCTATACCAGTTGAAACGCTATACCAGTTGAAACGCTATACCAGTTGAAACGCTATACCAGTTGAAACGCTATACCAGTTGAAACGCTATACCAGTTGAAACGCTATACCAGTTGAAACGCTATACCAGTTGAAACGCTATACCAGTTGAAACGCTATACCAGTTGAAACGCTATACCAGTTGAAACGCTATACCAGTTGAAACGCTATACCAGTTGAAACGCTATACCAGTTGAAACGCTATACCAGTTGAAACGCTATACCAGTTGAAACGCTATACCAGTTGAAACGCTATACCAGTTGAAACGCTATACCAGTTGAAACGCTATACCAGTTGAAACGCTATACCAGTTGAAACGCTATACCAGTTGAAACGCTATACCAGTTGAAACGCTATACCAGTTGAAACGCTATACCAGTTGAAACGCTATACCAGTTGAAACGCTATACCAGTTGAAACGCTATACCAGTTGAAACGCTATACCAGTTGAAACGCTATACCAGTTGAAACGCTATACCAGTTGAAACGCTATACCAGTTGAAACGCTATACCAGTTGAAACGCTATACCAGTTGAAACGCTATACCAGTTGAAACGCTATACCAGTTGAAACGCTATACCAGTTGAAACGCTATACCAGTTGAAACGCTATACCAGTTGAAACGCTATACCAGTTGAAACGCTATACCAGTTGAAACGCTATACCAGTTGAAACGCTATACCAGTTGAAACGCTATACCAGTTGAAACGCTATACCAGTTGAAACGCTATACCAGTTGAAACGCTATACCAGTTGAAACGCTATACCAGTTGAAACGCTATACCAGTTGAAACGCTATACCAGTTGAAACGCTATACCAGTTGAAACGCTATACCAGTTGAAACGCTATACCAGTTGAAACGCTATACCAGTTGAAACGCTATACCAGTTGAAACGCTATACCAGTTGAAACGCTATACCAGTTGAAACGCTATACCAGTTGAAACGCTATACCAGTTGAAACGCTATACCAGTTGAAACGCTATACCAGTTGAAACGCTATACCAGTTGAAACGCTATACCAGTTGAAACGCTATACCAGTTGAAACGCTATACCAGTTGAAACGCTATACCAGTTGAAACGCTATACCAGTTGAAACGCTATACCAGTTGAAACGCTATACCAGTTGAAACGCTATACCAGTTGAAACGCTATACCAGTTGAAACGCTATACCAGTTGAAACGCTATACCAGTTGAAACGCTATACCAGTTGAAACGCTATACCAGTTGAAACGCTATACCAGTTGAAACGCTATACCAGTTGAAACGCTATACCAGTTGAAACGCTATACCAGTTGAAACGCTATACCAGTTGAAACGCTATACCAGTTGAAACGCTATACCAGTTGAAACGCTATACCAGTTGAAACGCTATACCAGTTGAAACGCTATACCAGTTGAAACGCTATACCAGTTGAAACGCTATACCAGTTGAAACGCTATACCAGTTGAAACGCTATACCAGTTGAAACGCTATACCAGTTGAAACGCTATACCAGTTGAAACGCTATACCAGTTGAAACGCTATACCAGTTGAAACGCTATACCAGTTGAAACGCTATACCAGTTGAAACGCTATACCAGTTGAAACGCTATACCAGTTGAAACGCTATACCAGTTGAAACGCTATACCAGTTGAAACGCTATACCAGTTGAAACGCTATACCAGTTGAAACGCTATACCAGTTGAAACGCTATACCAGTTGAAACGCTATACCAGTTGAAACGCTATACCAGTTGAAACGCTATACCAGTTGAAACGCTATACCAGTTGAAACGCTATACCAGTTGAAACGCTATACCAGTTGAAACGCTATACCAGTTGAAACGCTATACCAGTTGAAACGCTATACCAGTTGAAACGCTATACCAGTTGAAACGCTATACCAGTTGAAACGCTATACCAGTTGAAACGCTATACCAGTTGAAACGCTATACCAGTTGAAACGCTATACCAGTTGAAACGCTATACCAGTTGAAACGCTATACCAGTTGAAACGCTATACCAGTTGAAACGCTATACCAGTTGAAACGCTATACCAGTTGAAACGCTATACCAGTTGAAACGCTATACCAGTTGAAACGCTATACCAGTTGAAACGCTATACCAGTTGAAACGCTATACCAGTTGAAACGCTATACCAGTTGAAACGCTATACCAGTTGAAACGCTATACCAGTTGAAACGCTATACCAGTTGAAACGCTATACCAGTTGAAACGCTATACCAGTTGAAACGCTATACCAGTTGAAACGCTATACCAGTTGAAACGCTATACCAGTTGAAACGCTATACCAGTTGAAACGCTATACCAGTTGAAACGCTATACCAGTTGAAACGCTATACCAGTTGAAACGCTATACCAGTTGAAACGCTATACCAGTTGAAACGCTATACCAGTTGAAACGCTATACCAGTTGAAACGCTATACCAGTTGAAACGCTATACCAGTTGAAACGCTATACCAGTTGAAACGCTATACCAGTTGAAACGCTATACCAGTTGAAACGCTATACCAGTTGAAACGCTATACCAGTTGAAACGCTATACCAGTTGAAACGCTATACCAGTTGAAACGCTATACCAGTTGAAACGCTATACCAGTTGAAACGCTATACCAGTTGAAACGCTATACCAGTTGAAACGCTATACCAGTTGAAACGCTATACCAGTTGAAACGCTATACCAGTTGAAACGCTATACCAGTTGAAACGCTATACCAGTTGAAACGCTATACCAGTTGAAACGCTATACCAGTTGAAACGCTATACCAGTTGAAACGCTATACCAGTTGAAACGCTATACCAGTTGAAACGCTATACCAGTTGAAACGCTATACCAGTTGAAACGCTATACCAGTTGAAACGCTATACCAGTTGAAACGCTATACCAGTTGAAACGCTATACCAGTTGAAACGCTATACCAGTTGAAACGCTATACCAGTTGAAACGCTATACCAGTTGAAACGCTATACCAGTTGAAACGCTATACCAGTTGAAACGCTATACCAGTTGAAACGCTATACCAGTTGAAACGCTATACCAGTTGAAACGCTATACCAGTTGAAACGCTATACCAGTTGAAACGCTATACCAGTTGAAACGCTATACCAGTTGAAACGCTATACCAGTTGAAACGCTATACCAGTTGAAACGCTATACCAGTTGAAACGCTATACCAGTTGAAACGCTATACCAGTTGAAACGCTATACCAGTTGAAACGCTATACCAGTTGAAACGCTATACCAGTTGAAACGCTATACCAGTTGAAACGCTATACCAGTTGAAACGCTATACCAGTTGAAACGCTATACCAGTTGAAACGCTATACCAGTTGAAACGCTATACCAGTTGAAACGCTATACCAGTTGAAACGCTATACCAGTTGAAACGCTATACCAGTTGAAACGCTATACCAGTTGAAACGCTATACCAGTTGAAACGCTATACCAGTTGAAACGCTATACCAGTTGAAACGCTATACCAGTTGAAACGCTATACCAGTTGAAACGCTATACCAGTTGAAACGCTATACCAGTTGAAACGCTATACCAGTTGAAACGCTATACCAGTTGAAACGCTATACCAGTTGAAACGCTATACCAGTTGAAACGCTATACCAGTTGAAACGCTATACCAGTTGAAACGCTATACCAGTTGAAACGCTATACCAGTTGAAACGCTATACCAGTTGAAACGCTATACCAGTTGAAACGCTATACCAGTTGAAACGCTATACCAGTTGAAACGCTATACCAGTTGAAACGCTATACCAGTTGAAACGCTATACCAGTTGAAACGCTATACCAGTTGAAACGCTATACCAGTTGAAACGCTATACCAGTTGAAACGCTATACCAGTTGAAACGCTATACCAGTTGAAACGCTATACCAGTTGAAACGCTATACCAGTTGAAACGCTATACCAGTTGAAACGCTATACCAGTTGAAACGCTATACCAGTTGAAACGCTATACCAGTTGAAACGCTATACCAGTTGAAACGCTATACCAGTTGAAACGCTATACCAGTTGAAACGCTATACCAGTTGAAACGCTATACCAGTTGAAACGCTATACCAGTTGAAACGCTATACCAGTTGAAACGCTATACCAGTTGAAACGCTATACCAGTTGAAACGCTATACCAGTTGAAACGCTATACCAGTTGAAACGCTATACCAGTTGAAACGCTATACCAGTTGAAACGCTATACCAGTTGAAACGCTATACCAGTTGAAACGCTATACCAGTTGAAACGCTATACCAGTTGAAACGCTATACCAGTTGAAACGCTATACCAGTTGAAACGCTATACCAGTTGAAACGCTATACCAGTTGAAACGCTATACCAGTTGAAACGCTATACCAGTTGAAACGCTATACCAGTTGAAACGCTATACCAGTTGAAACGCTATACCAGTTGAAACGCTATACCAGTTGAAACGCTATACCAGTTGAAACGCTATACCAGTTGAAACGCTATACCAGTTGAAACGCTATACCAGTTGAAACGCTATACCAGTTGAAACGCTATACCAGTTGAAACGCTATACCAGTTGAAACGCTATACCAGTTGAAACGCTATACCAGTTGAAACGCTATACCAGTTGAAACGCTATACCAGTTGAAACGCTATACCAGTTGAAACGCTATACCAGTTGAAACGCTATACCAGTTGAAACGCTATACCAGTTGAAACGCTATACCAGTTGAAACGCTATACCAGTTGAAACGCTATACCAGTTGAAACGCTATACCAGTTGAAACGCTATACCAGTTGAAACGCTATACCAGTTGAAACGCTATACCAGTTGAAACGCTATACCAGTTGAAACGCTATACCAGTTGAAACGCTATACCAGTTGAAACGCTATACCAGTTGAAACGCTATACCAGTTGAAACGCTATACCAGTTGAAACGCTATACCAGTTGAAACGCTATACCAGTTGAAACGCTATACCAGTTGAAACGCTATACCAGTTGAAACGCTATACCAGTTGAAACGCTATACCAGTTGAAACGCTATACCAGTTGAAACGCTATACCAGTTGAAACGCTATACCAGTTGAAACGCTATACCAGTTGAAACGCTATACCAGTTGAAACGCTATACCAGTTGAAACGCTATACCAGTTGAAACGCTATACCAGTTGAAACGCTATACCAGTTGAAACGCTATACCAGTTGAAACGCTATACCAGTTGAAACGCTATACCAGTTGAAACGCTATACCAGTTGAAACGCTATACCAGTTGAAACGCTATACCAGTTGAAACGCTATACCAGTTGAAACGCTATACCAGTTGAAACGCTATACCAGTTGAAACGCTATACCAGTTGAAACGCTATACCAGTTGAAACGCTATACCAGTTGAAACGCTATACCAGTTGAAACGCTATACCAGTTGAAACGCTATACCAGTTGAAACGCTATACCAGTTGAAACGCTATACCAGTTGAAACGCTATACCAGTTGAAACGCTATACCAGTTGAAACGCTATACCAGTTGAAACGCTATACCAGTTGAAACGCTATACCAGTTGAAACGCTATACCAGTTGAAACGCTATACCAGTTGAAACGCTATACCAGTTGAAACGCTATACCAGTTGAAACGCTATACCAGTTGAAACGCTATACCAGTTGAAACGCTATACCAGTTGAAACGCTATACCAGTTGAAACGCTATACCAGTTGAAACGCTATACCAGTTGAAACGCTATACCAGTTGAAACGCTATACCAGTTGAAACGCTATACCAGTTGAAACGCTATACCAGTTGAAACGCTATACCAGTTGAAACGCTATACCAGTTGAAACGCTATACCAGTTGAAACGCTATACCAGTTGAAACGCTATACCAGTTGAAACGCTATACCAGTTGAAACGCTATACCAGTTGAAACGCTATACCAGTTGAAACGCTATACCAGTTGAAACGCTATACCAGTTGAAACGCTATACCAGTTGAAACGCTATACCAGTTGAAACGCTATACCAGTTGAAACGCTATACCAGTTGAAACGCTATACCAGTTGAAACGCTATACCAGTTGAAACGCTATACCAGTTGAAACGCTATACCAGTTGAAACGCTATACCAGTTGAAACGCTATACCAGTTGAAACGCTATACCAGTTGAAACGCTATACCAGTTGAAACGCTATACCAGTTGAAACGCTATACCAGTTGAAACGCTATACCAGTTGAAACGCTATACCAGTTGAAACGCTATACCAGTTGAAACGCTATACCAGTTGAAACGCTATACCAGTTGAAACGCTATACCAGTTGAAACGCTATACCAGTTGAAACGCTATACCAGTTGAAACGCTATACCAGTTGAAACGCTATACCAGTTGAAACGCTATACCAGTTGAAACGCTATACCAGTTGAAACGCTATACCAGTTGAAACGCTATACCAGTTGAAACGCTATACCAGTTGAAACGCTATACCAGTTGAAACGCTATACCAGTTGAAACGCTATACCAGTTGAAACGCTATACCAGTTGAAACGCTATACCAGTTGAAACGCTATACCAGTTGAAACGCTATACCAGTTGAAACGCTATACCAGTTGAAACGCTATACCAGTTGAAACGCTATACCAGTTGAAACGCTATACCAGTTGAAACGCTATACCAGTTGAAACGCTATACCAGTTGAAACGCTATACCAGTTGAAACGCTATACCAGTTGAAACGCTATACCAGTTGAAACGCTATACCAGTTGAAACGCTATACCAGTTGAAACGCTATACCAGTTGAAACGCTATACCAGTTGAAACGCTATACCAGTTGAAACGCTATACCAGTTGAAACGCTATACCAGTTGAAACGCTATACCAGTTGAAACGCTATACCAGTTGAAACGCTATACCAGTTGAAACGCTATACCAGTTGAAACGCTATACCAGTTGAAACGCTATACCAGTTGAAACGCTATACCAGTTGAAACGCTATACCAGTTGAAACGCTATACCAGTTGAAACGCTATACCAGTTGAAACGCTATACCAGTTGAAACGCTATACCAGTTGAAACGCTATACCAGTTGAAACGCTATACCAGTTGAAACGCTATACCAGTTGAAACGCTATACCAGTTGAAACGCTATACCAGTTGAAACGCTATACCAGTTGAAACGCTATACCAGTTGAAACGCTATACCAGTTGAAACGCTATACCAGTTGAAACGCTATACCAGTTGAAACGCTATACCAGTTGAAACGCTATACCAGTTGAAACGCTATACCAGTTGAAACGCTATACCAGTTGAAACGCTATACCAGTTGAAACGCTATACCAGTTGAAACGCTATACCAGTTGAAACGCTATACCAGTTGAAACGCTATACCAGTTGAAACGCTATACCAGTTGAAACGCTATACCAGTTGAAACGCTATACCAGTTGAAACGCTATACCAGTTGAAACGCTATACCAGTTGAAACGCTATACCAGTTGAAACGCTATACCAGTTGAAACGCTATACCAGTTGAAACGCTATACCAGTTGAAACGCTATACCAGTTGAAACGCTATACCAGTTGAAACGCTATACCAGTTGAAACGCTATACCAGTTGAAACGCTATACCAGTTGAAACGCTATACCAGTTGAAACGCTATACCAGTTGAAACGCTATACCAGTTGAAACGCTATACCAGTTGAAACGCTATACCAGTTGAAACGCTATACCAGTTGAAACGCTATACCAGTTGAAACGCTATACCAGTTGAAACGCTATACCAGTTGAAACGCTATACCAGTTGAAACGCTATACCAGTTGAAACGCTATACCAGTTGAAACGCTATACCAGTTGAAACGCTATACCAGTTGAAACGCTATACCAGTTGAAACGCTATACCAGTTGAAACGCTATACCAGTTGAAACGCTATACCAGTTGAAACGCTATACCAGTTGAAACGCTATACCAGTTGAAACGCTATACCAGTTGAAACGCTATACCAGTTGAAACGCTATACCAGTTGAAACGCTATACCAGTTGAAACGCTATACCAGTTGAAACGCTATACCAGTTGAAACGCTATACCAGTTGAAACGCTATACCAGTTGAAACGCTATACCAGTTGAAACGCTATACCAGTTGAAACGCTATACCAGTTGAAACGCTATACCAGTTGAAACGCTATACCAGTTGAAACGCTATACCAGTTGAAACGCTATACCAGTTGAAACGCTATACCAGTTGAAACGCTATACCAGTTGAAACGCTATACCAGTTGAAACGCTATACCAGTTGAAACGCTATACCAGTTGAAACGCTATACCAGTTGAAACGCTATACCAGTTGAAACGCTATACCAGTTGAAACGCTATACCAGTTGAAACGCTATACCAGTTGAAACGCTATACCAGTTGAAACGCTATACCAGTTGAAACGCTATACCAGTTGAAACGCTATACCAGTTGAAACGCTATACCAGTTGAAACGCTATACCAGTTGAAACGCTATACCAGTTGAAACGCTATACCAGTTGAAACGCTATACCAGTTGAAACGCTATACCAGTTGAAACGCTATACCAGTTGAAACGCTATACCAGTTGAAACGCTATACCAGTTGAAACGCTATACCAGTTGAAACGCTATACCAGTTGAAACGCTATACCAGTTGAAACGCTATACCAGTTGAAACGCTATACCAGTTGAAACGCTATACCAGTTGAAACGCTATACCAGTTGAAACGCTATACCAGTTGAAACGCTATACCAGTTGAAACGCTATACCAGTTGAAACGCTATACCAGTTGAAACGCTATACCAGTTGAAACGCTATACCAGTTGAAACGCTATACCAGTTGAAACGCTATACCAGTTGAAACGCTATACCAGTTGAAACGCTATACCAGTTGAAACGCTATACCAGTTGAAACGCTATACCAGTTGAAACGCTATACCAGTTGAAACGCTATACCAGTTGAAACGCTATACCAGTTGAAACGCTATACCAGTTGAAACGCTATACCAGTTGAAACGCTATACCAGTTGAAACGCTATACCAGTTGAAACGCTATACCAGTTGAAACGCTATACCAGTTGAAACGCTATACCAGTTGAAACGCTATACCAGTTGAAACGCTATACCAGTTGAAACGCTATACCAGTTGAAACGCTATACCAGTTGAAACGCTATACCAGTTGAAACGCTATACCAGTTGAAACGCTATACCAGTTGAAACGCTATACCAGTTGAAACGCTATACCAGTTGAAACGCTATACCAGTTGAAACGCTATACCAGTTGAAACGCTATACCAGTTGAAACGCTATACCAGTTGAAACGCTATACCAGTTGAAACGCTATACCAGTTGAAACGCTATACCAGTTGAAACGCTATACCAGTTGAAACGCTATACCAGTTGAAACGCTATACCAGTTGAAACGCTATACCAGTTGAAACGCTATACCAGTTGAAACGCTATACCAGTTGAAACGCTATACCAGTTGAAACGCTATACCAGTTGAAACGCTATACCAGTTGAAACGCTATACCAGTTGAAACGCTATACCAGTTGAAACGCTATACCAGTTGAAACGCTATACCAGTTGAAACGCTATACCAGTTGAAACGCTATACCAGTTGAAACGCTATACCAGTTGAAACGCTATACCAGTTGAAACGCTATACCAGTTGAAACGCTATACCAGTTGAAACGCTATACCAGTTGAAACGCTATACCAGTTGAAACGCTATACCAGTTGAAACGCTATACCAGTTGAAACGCTATACCAGTTGAAACGCTATACCAGTTGAAACGCTATACCAGTTGAAACGCTATACCAGTTGAAACGCTATACCAGTTGAAACGCTATACCAGTTGAAACGCTATACCAGTTGAAACGCTATACCAGTTGAAACGCTATACCAGTTGAAACGCTATACCAGTTGAAACGCTATACCAGTTGAAACGCTATACCAGTTGAAACGCTATACCAGTTGAAACGCTATACCAGTTGAAACGCTATACCAGTTGAAACGCTATACCAGTTGAAACGCTATACCAGTTGAAACGCTATACCAGTTGAAACGCTATACCAGTTGAAACGCTATACCAGTTGAAACGCTATACCAGTTGAAACGCTATACCAGTTGAAACGCTATACCAGTTGAAACGCTATACCAGTTGAAACGCTATACCAGTTGAAACGCTATACCAGTTGAAACGCTATACCAGTTGAAACGCTATACCAGTTGAAACGCTATACCAGTTGAAACGCTATACCAGTTGAAACGCTATACCAGTTGAAACGCTATACCAGTTGAAACGCTATACCAGTTGAAACGCTATACCAGTTGAAACGCTATACCAGTTGAAACGCTATACCAGTTGAAACGCTATACCAGTTGAAACGCTATACCAGTTGAAACGCTATACCAGTTGAAACGCTATACCAGTTGAAACGCTATACCAGTTGAAACGCTATACCAGTTGAAACGCTATACCAGTTGAAACGCTATACCAGTTGAAACGCTATACCAGTTGAAACGCTATACCAGTTGAAACGCTATACCAGTTGAAACGCTATACCAGTTGAAACGCTATACCAGTTGAAACGCTATACCAGTTGAAACGCTATACCAGTTGAAACGCTATACCAGTTGAAACGCTATACCAGTTGAAACGCTATACCAGTTGAAACGCTATACCAGTTGAAACGCTATACCAGTTGAAACGCTATACCAGTTGAAACGCTATACCAGTTGAAACGCTATACCAGTTGAAACGCTATACCAGTTGAAACGCTATACCAGTTGAAACGCTATACCAGTTGAAACGCTATACCAGTTGA
The DNA here is from genome assembly GCF_032884065.1 of Artemia franciscana. Lineage (NCBI taxonomy): Eukaryota > Metazoa > Arthropoda > Branchiopoda > Anostraca > Artemiidae > Artemia > Artemia franciscana. Next base: position 18,352 of record NW_027063937.1, read on the forward strand.
AACGCTATACCAGTTGAAACGCTATACCAGTTGAAACGCTATACCAGTTGAAACGCTATACCAGTTGAAACGCTATACCAGTTGAAACGCTATACCAGTTGAAACGCTATACCAGTTGAAACGCTATACCAGTTGAAACGCTATACCAGTTGAAACGCTATACCAGTTGAAACGCTATACCAGTTGAAACGCTATACCAGTTGAAACGCTATACCAGTTGAAACGCTATACCAGTTGAAACGCTATACCAGTTGAAACGCTATACCAGTTGAAACGCTATACCAGTTGAAACGCTATACCAGTTGAAACGCTATACCAGTTGAAACGCTATACCAGTTGAAACGCTATACCAGTTGAAACGCTATACCAGTTGAAACGCTATACCAGTTGAAACGCTATACCAGTTGAAACGCTATACCAGTTGAAACGCTATACCAGTTGAAACGCTATACCAGTTGAAACGCTATACCAGTTGAAACGCTATACCAGTTGAAACGCTATACCAGTTGAAACGCTATACCAGTTGAAACGCTATACCAGTTGAAACGCTATACCAGTTGAAACGCTATACCAGTTGAAACGCTATACCAGTTGAAACGCTATACCAGTTGAAACGCTATACCAGTTGAAACGCTATACCAGTTGAAACGCTATACCAGTTGAAACGCTATACCAGTTGAAACGCTATACCAGTTGAAACGCTATACCAGTTGAAACGCTATACCAGTTGAAACGCTATACCAGTTGAAACGCTATACCAGTTGAAACGCTATACCAGTTGAAACGCTATACCAGTTGAAACGCTATACCAGTTGAAACGCTATACCAGTTGAAACGCTATACCAGTTGAAACGCTATACCAGTTGAAACGCTATACCAGTTGAAACGCTATACCAGTTGAAACGCTATACCAGTTGAAACGCTATACCAGTTGAAACGCTATACCAGTTGAAACGCTATACCAGTTGAAACGCTATACCAGTTGAAACGCTATACCAGTTGAAACGCTATACCAGTTGAAACGCTATACCAGTTGAAACGCTATACCAGTTGAAACGCTATACCAGTTGAAACGCTATACCAGTTGAAACGCTATACCAGTTGAAACGCTATACCAGTTGAAACGCTATACCAGTTGAAACGCTATACCAGTTGAAACGCTATACCAGTTGAAACGCTATACCAGTTGAAACGCTATACCAGTTGAAACGCTATACCAGTTGAAACGCTATACCAGTTGAAACGCTATACCAGTTGAAACGCTATACCAGTTGAAACGCTATACCAGTTGAAACGCTATACCAGTTGAAACGCTATACCAGTTGAAACGCTATACCAGTTGAAACGCTATACCAGTTGAAACGCTATACCAGTTGAAACGCTATACCAGTTGAAACGCTATACCAGTTGAAACGCTATACCAGTTGAAACGCTATACCAGTTGAAACGCTATACCAGTTGAAACGCTATACCAGTTGAAACGCTATACCAGTTGAAACGCTATACCAGTTGAAACGCTATACCAGTTGAAACGCTATACCAGTTGAAACGCTATACCAGTTGAAACGCTATACCAGTTGAAACGCTATACCAGTTGAAACGCTATACCAGTTGAAACGCTATACCAGTTGAAACGCTATACCAGTTGAAACGCTATACCAGTTGAAACGCTATACCAGTTGAAACGCTATACCAGTTGAAACGCTATACCAGTTGAAACGCTATACCAGTTGAAACGCTATACCAGTTGAAACGCTATACCAGTTGAAACGCTATACCAGTTGAAACGCTATACCAGTTGAAACGCTATACCAGTTGAAACGCTATACCAGTTGAAACGCTATACCAGTTGAAACGCTATACCAGTTGAAACGCTATACCAGTTGAAACGCTATACCAGTTGAAACGCTATACCAGTTGAAACGCTATACCAGTTGAAACGCTATACCAGTTGAAACGCTATACCAGTTGAAACGCTATACCAGTTGAAACGCTATACCAGTTGAAACGCTATACCAGTTGAAACGCTATACCAGTTGAAACGCTATACCAGTTGAAACGCTATACCAGTTGAAACGCTATACCAGTTGAAACGCTATACCAGTTGAAACGCTATACCAGTTGAAACGCTATACCAGTTGAAACGCTATACCAGTTGAAACGCTATACCAGTTGAAACGCTATACCAGTTGAAACGCTATACCAGTTGAAACGCTATACCAGTTGAAACGCTATACCAGTTGAAACGCTATACCAGTTGAAACGCTATACCAGTTGAAACGCTATACCAGTTGAAACGCTATACCAGTTGAAACGCTATACCAGTTGAAACGCTATACCAGTTGAAACGCTATACCAGTTGAAACGCTATACCAGTTGAAACGCTATACCAGTTGAAACGCTATACCAGTTGAAACGCTATACCAGTTGAAACGCTATACCAGTTGAAACGCTATACCAGTTGAAACGCTATACCAGTTGAAACGCTATACCAGTTGAAACGCTATACCAGTTGAAACGCTATACCAGTTGAAACGCTATACCAGTTGAAACGCTATACCAGTTGAAACGCTATACCAGTTGAAACGCTATACCAGTTGAAACGCTATACCAGTTGAAACGCTATACCAGTTGAAACGCTATACCAGTTGAAACGCTATACCAGTTGAAACGCTATACCAGTTGAAACGCTATACCAGTTGAAACGCTATACCAGTTGAAACGCTATACCAGTTGAAACGCTATACCAGTTGAAACGCTATACCAGTTGAAACGCTATACCAGTTGAAACGCTATACCAGTTGAAACGCTATACCAGTTGAAACGCTATACCAGTTGAAACGCTATACCAGTTGAAACGCTATACCAGTTGAAACGCTATACCAGTTGAAACGCTATACCAGTTGAAACGCTATACCAGTTGAAACGCTATACCAGTTGAAACGCTATACCAGTTGAAACGCTATACCAGTTGAAACGCTATACCAGTTGAAACGCTATACCAGTTGAAACGCTATACCAGTTGAAACGCTATACCAGTTGAAACGCTATACCAGTTGAAACGCTATACCAGTTGAAACGCTATACCAGTTGAAACGCTATACCAGTTGAAACGCTATACCAGTTGAAACGCTATACCAGTTGAAACGCTATACCAGTTGAAACGCTATACCAGTTGAAACGCTATACCAGTTGAAACGCTATACCAGTTGAAACGCTATACCAGTTGAAACGCTATACCAGTTGAAACGCTATACCAGTTGAAACGCTATACCAGTTGAAACGCTATACCAGTTGAAACGCTATACCAGTTGAAACGCTATACCAGTTGAAACGCTATACCAGTTGAAACGCTATACCAGTTGAAACGCTATACCAGTTGAAACGCTATACCAGTTGAAACGCTATACCAGTTGAAACGCTATACCAGTTGAAACGCTATACCAGTTGAAACGCTATACCAGTTGAAACGCTATACCAGTTGAAACGCTATACCAGTTGAAACGCTATACCAGTTGAAACGCTATACCAGTTGAAACGCTATACCAGTTGAAACGCTATACCAGTTGAAACGCTATACCAGTTGAAACGCTATACCAGTTGAAACGCTATACCAGTTGAAACGCTATACCAGTTGAAACGCTATACCAGTTGAAACGCTATACCAGTTGAAACGCTATACCAGTTGAAACGCTATACCAGTTGAAACGCTATACCAGTTGAAACGCTATACCAGTTGAAACGCTATACCAGTTGAAACGCTATACCAGTTGAAACGCTATACCAGTTGAAACGCTATACCAGTTGAAACGCTATACCAGTTGAAACGCTATACCAGTTGAAACGCTATACCAGTTGAAACGCTATACCAGTTGAAACGCTATACCAGTTGAAACGCTATACCAGTTGAAACGCTATACCAGTTGAAACGCTATACCAGTTGAAACGCTATACCAGTTGAAACGCTATACCAGTTGAAACGCTATACCAGTTGAAACGCTATACCAGTTGAAACGCTATACCAGTTGAAACGCTATACCAGTTGAAACGCTATACCAGTTGAAACGCTATACCAGTTGAAACGCTATACCAGTTGAAACGCTATACCAGTTGAAACGCTATACCAGTTGAAACGCTATACCAGTTGAAACGCTATACCAGTTGAAACGCTATACCAGTTGAAACGCTATACCAGTTGAAACGCTATACCAGTTGAAACGCTATACCAGTTGAAACGCTATACCAGTTGAAACGCTATACCAGTTGAAACGCTATACCAGTTGAAACGCTATACCAGTTGAAACGCTATACCAGTTGAAACGCTATACCAGTTGAAACGCTATACCAGTTGAAACGCTATACCAGTTGAAACGCTATACCAGTTGAAACGCTATACCAGTTGAAACGCTATACCAGTTGAAACGCTATACCAGTTGAAACGCTATACCAGTTGAAACGCTATACCAGTTGAAACGCTATACCAGTTGAAACGCTATACCAGTTGAAACGCTATACCAGTTGAAACGCTATACCAGTTGAAACGCTATACCAGTTGAAACGCTATACCAGTTGAAACGCTATACCAGTTGAAACGCTATACCAGTTGAAACGCTATACCAGTTGAAACGCTATACCAGTTGAAACGCTATACCAGTTGAAACGCTATACCAGTTGAAACGCTATACCAGTTGAAACGCTATACCAGTTGAAACGCTATACCAGTTGAAACGCTATACCAGTTGAAACGCTATACCAGTTGAAACGCTATACCAGTTGAAACGCTATACCAGTTGAAACGCTATACCAGTTGAAACGCTATACCAGTTGAAACGCTATACCAGTTGAAACGCTATACCAGTTGAAACGCTATACCAGTTGAAACGCTATACCAGTTGAAACGCTATACCAGTTGAAACGCTATACCAGTTGAAACGCTATACCAGTTGAAACGCTATACCAGTTGAAACGCTATACCAGTTGAAACGCTATACCAGTTGAAACGCTATACCAGTTGAAACGCTATACCAGTTGAAACGCTATACCAGTTGAAACGCTATACCAGTTGAAACGCTATACCAGTTGAAACGCTATACCAGTTGAAACGCTATACCAGTTGAAACGCTATACCAGTTGAAACGCTATACCAGTTGAAACGCTATACCAGTTGAAACGCTATACCAGTTGAAACGCTATACCAGTTGAAACGCTATACCAGTTGAAACGCTATACCAGTTGAAACGCTATACCAGTTGAAACGCTATACCAGTTGAAACGCTATACCAGTTGAAACGCTATACCAGTTGAAACGCTATACCAGTTGAAACGCTATACCAGTTGAAACGCTATACCAGTTGAAACGCTATACCAGTTGAAACGCTATACCAGTTGAAACGCTATACCAGTTGAAACGCTATACCAGTTGAAACGCTATACCAGTTGAAACGCTATACCAGTTGAAACGCTATACCAGTTGAAACGCTATACCAGTTGAAACGCTATACCAGTTGAAACGCTATACCAGTTGAAACGCTATACCAGTTGAAACGCTATACCAGTTGAAACGCTATACCAGTTGAAACGCTATACCAGTTGAAACGCTATACCAGTTGAAACGCTATACCAGTTGAAACGCTATACCAGTTGAAACGCTATACCAGTTGAAACGCTATACCAGTTGAAACGCTATACCAGTTGAAACGCTATACCAGTTGAAACGCTATACCAGTTGAAACGCTATACCAGTTGAAACGCTATACCAGTTGAAACGCTATACCAGTTGAAACGCTATACCAGTTGAAACGCTATACCAGTTGAAACGCTATACCAGTTGAAACGCTATACCAGTTGAAACGCTATACCAGTTGAAACGCTATACCAGTTGAAACGCTATACCAGTTGAAACGCTATACCAGTTGAAACGCTATACCAGTTGAAACGCTATACCAGTTGAAACGCTATACCAGTTGAAACGCTATACCAGTTGAAACGCTATACCAGTTGAAACGCTATACCAGTTGAAACGCTATACCAGTTGAAACGCTATACCAGTTGAAACGCTATACCAGTTGAAACGCTATACCAGTTGAAACGCTATACCAGTTGAAACGCTATACCAGTTGAAACGCTATACCAGTTGAAACGCTATACCAGTTGAAACGCTATACCAGTTGAAACGCTATACCAGTTGAAACGCTATACCAGTTGAAACGCTATACCAGTTGAAACGCTATACCAGTTGAAACGCTATACCAGTTGAAACGCTATACCAGTTGAAACGCTATACCAGTTGAAACGCTATACCAGTTGAAACGCTATACCAGTTGAAACGCTATACCAGTTGAAACGCTATACCAGTTGAAACGCTATACCAGTTGAAACGCTATACCAGTTGAAACGCTATACCAGTTGAAACGCTATACCAGTTGAAACGCTATACCAGTTGAAACGCTATACCAGTTGAAACGCTATACCAGTTGAAACGCTATACCAGTTGAAACGCTATACCAGTTGAAACGCTATACCAGTTGAAACGCTATACCAGTTGAAACGCTATACCAGTTGAAACGCTATACCAGTTGAAACGCTATACCAGTTGAAACGCTATACCAGTTGAAACGCTATACCAGTTGAAACGCTATACCAGTTGAAACGCTATACCAGTTGAAACGCTATACCAGTTGAAACGCTATACCAGTTGAAACGCTATACCAGTTGAAACGCTATACCAGTTGAAACGCTATACCAGTTGAAACGCTATACCAGTTGAAACGCTATACCAGTTGAAACGCTATACCAGTTGAAACGCTATACCAGTTGAAACGCTATACCAGTTGAAACGCTATACCAGTTGAAACGCTATACCAGTTGAAACGCTATACCAGTTGAAACGCTATACCAGTTGAAACGCTATACCAGTTGAAACGCTATACCAGTTGAAACGCTATACCAGTTGAAACGCTATACCAGTTGAAACGCTATACCAGTTGAAACGCTATACCAGTTGAAACGCTATACCAGTTGAAACGCTATACCAGTTGAAACGCTATACCAGTTGAAACGCTATACCAGTTGAAACGCTATACCAGTTGAAACGCTATACCAGTTGAAACGCTATACCAGTTGAAACGCTATACCAGTTGAAACGCTATACCAGTTGAAACGCTATACCAGTTGAAACGCTATACCAGTTGAAACGCTATACCAGTTGAAACGCTATACCAGTTGAAACGCTATACCAGTTGAAACGCTATACCAGTTGAAACGCTATACCAGTTGAAACGCTATACCAGTTGAAACGCTATACCAGTTGAAACGCTATACCAGTTGAAACGCTATACCAGTTGAAACGCTATACCAGTTGAAACGCTATACCAGTTGAAACGCTATACCAGTTGAAACGCTATACCAGTTGAAACGCTATACCAGTTGAAACGCTATACCAGTTGAAACGCTATACCAGTTGAAACGCTATACCAGTTGAAACGCTATACCAGTTGAAACGCTATACCAGTTGAAACGCTATACCAGTTGAAACGCTATACCAGTTGAAACGCTATACCAGTTGAAACGCTATACCAGTTGAAACGCTATACCAGTTGAAACGCTATACCAGTTGAAACGCTATACCAGTTGAAACGCTATACCAGTTGAAACGCTATACCAGTTGAAACGCTATACCAGTTGAAACGCTATACCAGTTGAAACGCTATACCAGTTGAAACGCTATACCAGTTGAAACGCTATACCAGTTGAAACGCTATACCAGTTGAAACGCTATACCAGTTGAAACGCTATACCAGTTGAAACGCTATACCAGTTGAAACGCTATACCAGTTGAAACGCTATACCAGTTGAAACGCTATACCAGTTGAAACGCTATACCAGTTGAAACGCTATACCAGTTGAAACGCTATACCAGTTGAAACGCTATACCAGTTGAAACGCTATACCAGTTGAAACGCTATACCAGTTGAAACGCTATACCAGTTGAAACGCTATACCAGTTGAAACGCTATACCAGTTGAAACGCTATACCAGTTGAAACGCTATACCAGTTGAAACGCTATACCAGTTGAAACGCTATACCAGTTGAAACGCTATACCAGTTGAAACGCTATACCAGTTGAAACGCTATACCAGTTGAAACGCTATACCAGTTGAAACGCTATACCAGTTGAAACGCTATACCAGTTGAAACGCTATACCAGTTGAAACGCTATACCAGTTGAAACGCTATACCAGTTGAAACGCTATACCAGTTGAAACGCTATACCAGTTGAAACGCTATACCAGTTGAAACGCTATACCAGTTGAAACGCTATACCAGTTGAAACGCTATACCAGTTGAAACGCTATACCAGTTGAAACGCTATACCAGTTGAAACGCTATACCAGTTGAAACGCTATACCAGTTGAAACGCTATACCAGTTGAAACGCTATACCAGTTGAAACGCTATACCAGTTGAAACGCTATACCAGTTGAAACGCTATACCAGTTGAAACGCTATACCAGTTGAAACGCTATACCAGTTGAAACGCTATACCAGTTGAAACGCTATACCAGTTGAAACGCTATACCAGTTGAAACGCTATACCAGTTGAAACGCTATACCAGTTGAAACGCTATACCAGTTGAAACGCTATACCAGTTGAAACGCTATACCAGTTGAAACGCTATACCAGTTGAAACGCTATACCAGTTGAAACGCTATACCAGTTGAAACGCTATACCAGTTGAAACGCTATACCAGTTGAAACGCTATACCAGTTGAAACGCTATACCAGTTGAAACGCTATACCAGTTGAAACGCTATACCAGTTGAAACGCTATACCAGTTGAAACGCTATACCAGTTGAAACGCTATACCAGTTGAAACGCTATACCAGTTGAAACGCTATACCAGTTGAAACGCTATACCAGTTGAAACGCTATACCAGTTGAAACGCTATACCAGTTGAAACGCTATACCAGTTGAAACGCTATACCAGTTGAAACGCTATACCAGTTGAAACGCTATACCAGTTGAAACGCTATACCAGTTGAAACGCTATACCAGTTGAAACGCTATACCAGTTGAAACGCTATACCAGTTGAAACGCTATACCAGTTGAAACGCTATACCAGTTGAAACGCTATACCAGTTGAAACGCTATACCAGTTGAAACGCTATACCAGTTGAAACGCTATACCAGTTGAAACGCTATACCAGTTGAAACGCTATACCAGTTGAAACGCTATACCAGTTGAAACGCTATACCAGTTGAAACGCTATACCAGTTGAAACGCTATACCAGTTGAAACGCTATACCAGTTGAAACGCTATACCAGTTGAAACGCTATACCAGTTGAAACGCTATACCAGTTGAAACGCTATACCAGTTGAAACGCTATACCAGTTGAAACGCTATACCAGTTGAAACGCTATACCAGTTGAAACGCTATACCAGTTGAAACGCTATACCAGTTGAAACGCTATACCAGTTGAAACGCTATACCAGTTGAAACGCTATACCAGTTGAAACGCTATACCAGTTGAAACGCTATACCAGTTGAAACGCTATACCAGTTGAAACGCTATACCAGTTGAAACGCTATACCAGTTGAAACGCTATACCAGTTGAAACGCTATACCAGTTGAAACGCTATACCAGTTGAAACGCTATACCAGTTGAAACGCTATACCAGTTGAAACGCTATACCAGTTGAAACGCTATACCAGTTGAAACGCTATACCAGTTGAAACGCTATACCAGTTGAAACGCTATACCAGTTGAAACGCTATACCAGTTGAAACGCTATACCAGTTGAAACGCTATACCAGTTGAAACGCTATACCAGTTGAAACGCTATACCAGTTGAAACGCTATACCAGTTGAAACGCTATACCAGTTGAAACGCTATACCAGTTGAAACGCTATACCAGTTGAAACGCTATACCAGTTGAAACGCTATACCAGTTGAAACGCTATACCAGTTGAAACGCTATACCAGTTGAAACGCTATACCAGTTGAAACGCTATACCAGTTGAAACGCTATACCAGTTGAAACGCTATACCAGTTGAAACGCTATACCAGTTGAAACGCTATACCAGTTGAAACGCTATACCAGTTGAAACGCTATACCAGTTGAAACGCTATACCAGTTGAAACGCTATACCAGTTGAAACGCTATACCAGTTGAAACGCTATACCAGTTGAAACGCTATACCAGTTGAAACGCTATACCAGTTGAAACGCTATACCAGTTGAAACGCTATACCAGTTGAAACGCTATACCAGTTGAAACGCTATACCAGTTGAAACGCTATACCAGTTGAAACGCTATACCAGTTGAAACGCTATACCAGTTGAAACGCTATACCAGTTGAAACGCTATACCAGTTGAAACGCTATACCAGTTGAAACGCTATACCAGTTGAAACGCTATACCAGTTGAAACGCTATACCAGTTGAAACGCTATACCAGTTGAAACGCTATACCAGTTGAAACGCTATACCAGTTGAAACGCTATACCAGTTGAAACGCTATACCAGTTGAAACGCTATACCAGTTGAAACGCTATACCAGTTGAAACGCTATACCAGTTGAAACGCTATACCAGTTGAAACGCTATACCAGTTGAAACGCTATACCAGTTGAAACGCTATACCAGTTGAAACGCTATACCAGTTGAAACGCTATACCAGTTGAAACGCTATACCAGTTGAAACGCTATACCAGTTGAAACGCTATACCAGTTGAAACGCTATACCAGTTGAAACGCTATACCAGTTGAAACGCTATACCAGTTGAAACGCTATACCAGTTGAAACGCTATACCAGTTGAAACGCTATACCAGTTGAAACGCTATACCAGTTGAAACGCTATACCAGTTGAAACGCTATACCAGTTGAAACGCTATACCAGTTGAAACGCTATACCAGTTGAAACGCTATACCAGTTGAAACGCTATACCAGTTGAAACGCTATACCAGTTGAAACGCTATACCAGTTGAAACGCTATACCAGTTGAAACGCTATACCAGTTGAAACGCTAT
>NW_027063938.1:0-29373 GCF_032884065.1 Artemia franciscana
TGACATTCCGACATCCTGACTTCGACCATAAAGGAACAACACCTATCATTCCAATTGCATTTTTACTTCACACAAATAGATCAGCTGATTCGCACGAAGAGCTGTTTATGGTTCTTATGAAGAAAGCACCAAGCATCAATTCACCCCGAAATGCTTTTGTGAGTGATAGAGAAAAGGGTATAGAGGTTGTGAGAAATAAAATATTTCCTCTTTTTCAACCTGCTCATTGCTGGCTACACTTCCGGATCAATGCTAAATATGCACTTCAAAAAATGGGTGCACCTAAAGGAGACATCAAGGTAGTTCAAGACGATATTCTTCAGTTGCTAAGATCAAAAAATATAGATGAGTACAACCAGATAAGAACTGAAAGGCTCGTGAAAGGGTCCATCCCTGCACTTAAGTATTTTCAAGTTAATTTGGAACCTAATATGTTGAAGTATGACTGTGCCTTCATCGTTTCCCAAATCCCTGATTTTAATCCAGTCTCTGGGATAACCAACAATACCACAGAGTCATTCAACGCTGTGATGAAAAGAGCTATACAACAACAGCGAGACGTACCAATGGACAGATGTATCTTGGGCCTCCTTTGTTTAGACGATGAATATTATACACACATATCTCGTGGATACAAGGGAATAGGAGATTATAGACTCCTTGAGAAGGCACATAAGGAATATATAGTTCATATAAAGAAGGAGGAAGATCCAGTTGAATCCAGGAAGGAAATGTTTCTGCGTATGGTCCAAGAAGTAGATGGATCAGATTCCTTTTGCGAAAAAAAATCGACAAAAGAAGACCACCAGCTAAGTGGTATAGTTGACATAGCAGAAGCACTATGGAGAAAGGGACATGTTACATTTTGCAACGAAAATCAAGTGTATCTTGTTTCAAATCTGACTAGAAAGAAGGTTAATGTTGTGACACCACGCACAGAAATAATCACTGTTAGAGGAAATAAAATTGTTACAAAGGGTACTAAGAGGAAGAGCTTGGTTGAAGCTTATGACTGTTCTTGTGATTTTGGACTTTCTGCATGCCCTTGCAAACTAGCAGTTTTAAGATCTCGAGGACATGATCTAGAAGCCGAAAAATCCACTATACAGCTGAAAACTCTCAAGAACGTCAAAGTAAGATCTAAAAGGTATGTGAGGTCTGGAATAAAAAGCTCATTAACCATTCAGGACTGTTACAATATTAAACCTGCAGCAGATTCTGTAGCAGCCCATAATTTGTCGTTTACTTCTGATAGTGATAATGAAGTAGCTTCACTTAAAAAGACTTCCGAGTACCAATCGAGAAGCTCTGACGGGGACCATAATTCAAAAGTTGCAAAGCATACAGAAGATATACAGTTTGTGAAGATTGTAAAAAAAAGGAAGCATTGCCCAACTCAACCGGTGAAACCCAGAAAAATGGCAAGGAGACGGAATATTCGTTTTGAAGCTACCCCGTCTACAATTCCTTCATCAATTTGTCATGGTTATGTGTTTACAGGTCCCATAAATGATTTGTATGATGAGGCAAAAGAAGTGATCAGGCTTTTAAAAAGGCTTTTCGGAATAGTGGTCGAATCTACCAATTCTGCTGTCGTAGAAAACGCAGCGAAACTAGTTTGGTGGAGAGCTACTAATTTTCCCTTAAGGGACACAGACGTGTTTACGTTTTTCTTTGAAGACATTGAATCACTGCTGAGGCCTGAGACTTGGCTCAAAACTGAAATGGTGTCCTACCTCGTGAATCTGGTTACTTCTAGCTGTGTGTCAGCAAGAACTATCGATATTTATTCTACTTTCAATTTGACAAATATTGATGCTTTAAAGTCGTACCCAGAAACGCCCAGAGAAAGATTTAGTGATGTTTCACATAATTGCAGTGTTCTCTTTGTTCCATTGTGTGTCAATATGCGTGATATATCAGATAGGGAGCGCAAGAATCATTTCATTTTGGGAATATGTGATTTCTCCAGGAGAACTTTCTATCTTCTTGATAGTTTGAAGCCATTAAACCGTACTCAAGGGAGGCAAGTTCTTTCCAACCTAAAATATCTCATGGATGGGGTTGATAAACGCTACATAGAACTTGAACTTGGTTCATGTCGAATTGCTCCACAAGTAGATTCGTCAAGCTGCGGGCTTTTCGTTGTCAAATATGCCCAAGACTACGCAAATGGGATAACCTATTTGGGAAATGCACTGTCAGTTGATCTTCCATCACCTTCTAAGTATAAGCGGTCAAAGGGAAGATCCACAGTATCCAATCAGAAAGTCATAGACTTATATAACGATGATACTGAAATGGCAAATATGAAAACTGTGGAACTAATGAATAAATATAGAAACGAATTGGCTGTCCAGGTACTTGAATCTCTTTTAATAAAGAACAGAATGGTCAGTTGTTATAACTGTCGAGAACAGATACCGGAGAACATGCAGCTCATATGTAAAAACTGTAAAGCAGTTGCCTGTAGTGATTGCGAAGCAAAATCCAGCAGGAACTTCTGTCAACTCTGCTGTGTCTGAGGAGAACTAGACTAGACAACAAGATCTGAGCTAACAAGAAACAACAACAGAACTAAACTAATTCTTCCAAAATTTTATCTCTTTGAAACACCAACAAAGCTGACAAAAACAAACTAAACTACGAAAGAGCGCTACTGAACGTCCACAGATTACGTAAACTGAGTCGTTCATTTGGAGAAACCTGTGCAGAAGAGAGCAATAACGAACATGAAGGGCCGTAGTGGTACCGGCGGGACATCTGTCCTTAAACTGCTGGGGATAGGCGATTCGGGTATCTGCACTTCCCACAGGTCCAATCCAGTAACCATTCAAAGACGGCGATTAATTCTTAATTTTGCGCTGCGTTTTCATTCACCCTGCGTTTTCATTCGTGCTGCGTTTTCATTCCCGCTGCGATTCTTTTTACGCAGCCACAGAATAAGAAATAAAGAAAATACCGAGAAGTGTATGAATCCGAAAATATGTGCGAACACACATGGGTCCTAAACGAGACCGCTAACGGAAATTATCCAGTCCAAAAAATTTCTAGATTTCTGCGGAGCCTGCTAACAAGGTCTTAAGCCAGAATCTAAGGCTGTATTACGCGATGGATGTGAAAAATGGTTAGTGTATAGAGTGCATAAACAAATCCATCCCAGAGTATGAACTCTTTACAAAGATGTCAACCATAGGAAATATGCAGAGGTACTGTCCGCTTTGCAAGCTATCTGGAACATCAGCAGATCCCCCTTCATTAGTAGAAATTTCGAGCCTTATAACATCCAGTGTCCCAAGTACTTCGGCTATCACGGACACAGTAAAAGGAGCGGAAGAGCAGCTTAAACGTGATATCACCGAAAGGATAGATGAAGACAAAGAGTGTAATGATAACCTTGAGAAAAACATGGTGGAAAAATGTACTTTCCCAGAAGTTGAAATCAATTGAAACAAACCTCTTGGAATCATACGAGAAAATCACAGACCTAATTGACCACAGCCATCCAGTTGACCTGCTCCTGCTGGACTTTGCTTGGGCCTTTGACAAGGTTCCTCACAGTCGACTGCACTCTGAAATATACGCTATCGGTATTAATCGGGCTGTTGTAGACTGGCTGATGATATTCCTTACAAATCGCAAGCAGAAAGTTCACTTATTTGCTACAGATGGCCAGCCAATCTACTTTGACGAGACCGAAGTATTGAGCGGAGTACCACAGGGAGCTGTACTGGGTCCCAACAATCTTTTTCATTTACATCAATGATGTATTTAACCATATTGACAATGGCATGCACTTGTTTGCTGATGATTCCAAACTCTTTGGTATTGCATGCCCTCAGAGCATCCAGCGCGACATAGATGAGCTACAAGTTTAGACAAAAGACTGGCTTCTCCAATCTAATGTAGGAAAGTGCTGTGTATTACACCTTGGACCCAATAACCCAATGGTGAACTACACGATCTACAGCCCCACTACCAAAGTAAGAGAGCAACTAGAGAATAGAGCAGAAGAAAGGGATCTTGGTGTCATCATTCATGATTAACAAATTTCACAGCCATGTCCAGAATGTTGTTTCCCGTTCAAGCTCCAGTCTTGAACTGCTAAAATGAACTATCAACAGCAGACAGTTATCTATATTTATAAAAATTTTCAAGGCTCTCGTCAGACCCCATCTCGATTTTGGTATGTGTCTTGCTGTTCCTTTTTGTCGGCAAGATGTGAGGCTCATCAAAATCGTACGAGACGAGCAAAAAAAAATGCATACGAAGTCTAGTATCGACCTCAAATGAGGACCGCCTCAAATACCTCAAACTACCCACTCTAGTTTACAGACACGATCGCAGCGATATGAGGCTTACTTACAAGCTGCAGAACAAAAAGTCAGCAATCTTTGGCGGCAATCTCAGTACAAGTAGCACAACACAAGAGGACACTAAGAAGCTATCAGTCAAGCTACCGATCAAAAACTCGCTAAACATTCTGTACAAGAAGTCATAAACCGTTGGAATCAACTGAAATATTCAACTGTTAATGCTACCTCGATCCAGTCACTCCAGGTCTGGAAGACCTTAAATCTGTCAGATGGATTAAGATGATTAAGGTGAAATGCCTTGGGAAATATAGTTTATGCCAAAGTGTGCTGTCTGCCAGCCATTGTGTGACCCAGTGGCATGAATTATCTTGGACTACAACGTTTTAACAATAAAACGGTATGTTCTCACAGCTCAAATAAAAAATACCTATTGGGATACTCAAACGTCAAAAACGCTCACGTGAGGATGGCGGGCAAAGAAGCGAGGATCATCAGAATCATTATCATCATCATTATCATAATCACCATCAAAATCATCCTCATTATCATCATCATCATGCAATTTAGTGATAATCCAAGATCATGCTTTGTAAGAAGAATGACCGGGTCCTTGCTAAGAAGAAACTGGATTCATAAATCCCCGCTCTATCTCTACCTGATGTAACCTGATCTACCTATAACTACCTGAAGTAAAATCAAAAGGGCTGTGCTCATTGGGAAAAAGAACTGTGGAAAGGGGGAACGAATTGCCCAGGATGGGGCCACCTCTGCCTCAAAACCAAGTGCTTCGACTCCTGCCATAACACCAACACGTCACTCCTCATATACTCCTGAACCTTGCACTCCAAAAAAACATGCCCATGTTATAACGCAGTGACTGAAAGTTTTACCGCGAGAGGTGATGAAACATGCTGCGTCAGAACTGAGAAACCCATCAGAAAGATAAATTTATGAGTGATTTAGACCAGACTTTGCCAATCCCCCTATAGAAAGCTTTGTCGAGAAGATGTAGTACTACGCGCCTCCTCCGCATGTGCTTTCCCCTTGCAAGTGTTAATGCTACCCCATGTCCTTTGCTTTGCTTATTGTGTATCTTAGGTGATTGGGTTATAATAAAAGACTGAAATCAACTGCTAAAGCTACTAAATTCATTTTTATATAAATAATCTCAACGTTGCCATGAGTTGAAATAATATCTCTTTTTCTCTCACCACCACCCAATTTTTATTCTTTGCATGGTACTTAACAACTTTTTATGGCACTTGGTATTAACCAAGTGACATATAGCAGTCGCCAATTCTGTCGGTCTGTCGGTCCCGGTTTTGCTACTTTAGGCACTTCCAGGTAGGCTAGGACGATGAAATTTGGCAAGCGTATCAGGGACCGGACCAGATTAAATTATAAATAGTCATTTTCCCGATTTGACCATCTGGGGGGGGGAGTAGGGGCCGGTTAATTCGGAAAAAATAGAAAAATGAAGTATTTTTAACTTATGAGCGGGTTATTGGATCTTAATGAAATTTGATGTTTGGAATGATATTATGTCTCAGAGCTCTTATTTTAAATCCCGACTGGGTCTGATGACATTGGGGGGAGTTGGAGGGGGGAAACCTAAAATCTTGGAAAACACTTATAGTAGAGGGATCGGGATGAAACTTGATGGGAAAAATAAGCGCAAGTCCCAGATACATGATTGACATAATCAGAACTGATTTGCTCTCTTTGGGGTAGTTGGGGGGGGGAGTAATTCTTAAAAATTAGAAAAATGAGGTATTTTCAACTTACGAACGGGTGATCGGGTCTCAATGAAATTTGATGTTTAGAAGGATATCGTGTCTCAAAGCTCTTATTTTAAATCCTGACCGGATCTGGTGACATTGGGGGAAGTTTGGGGTGAGGAGACCTAAAATGATGGGAAACGCTTAGATTGGAGGGATTGGGATGAAACTTGGTTGGAAAAATAAGCAGAAGTCTTGCATACGTGATTTACATAATTGGAACGGATCTGCTCAATTGCGGGGGGGGGGGGGGGTATTCTGAAAAATAAGAAAAATGACGTATTTTTAACTTACGAAGGAGTGATCGGATCTTCATGAAACTTCATATTTAGAAGGACCTCGTAACTCCGATATCTTATTTTAAATCTCAAGCGTAATTGGGGGGGGGGGCAGCTGTGGGGACCGGAAATATTAGAAAATGCTTAAAGCGGTAAGATCAGGATGAAACTGGATGGGAAGAATAGAAACCTGTCTAAGATACGTGACTGACATAACTGGACCGGATCTGCTCTCTTTGGTGGAATTGGGGGGGGGGGGGTAATTTGAAAATAGAGATATTTGTAACTTACGAAAGGGTGACCAGATCTTAATGAAATTTGATATTTAGAAGGATCTTGTGCTTTGAAGTTCTAAGTTCAAATTCCGACCAGATCCTGTGATATTCGGGGGAGTTGGAGGGAGGAACCGGAATTCTTGGAAAACATGAAAATTGGAGTATTTATATCTTACGAATAGATGATCGTGATGAAATTTGATTTTTAGAAGGAATTCATGTCTCAGAGCTCTCGACCAGATCTTTTGACATTGTGGGGATTTGGAGGGGGAAATCTTGGAAAAACACTTGGAGTGTAGGAATCGGGATGAAGCTTGGTGGATAGAATAAACAAATGTCCTTGATACGTGATTGACAGAATCGTACTGGATTCGCTCTCTTTGGGGGAGTCGGGGGAGGGGTTCAGTGATTTGGTGAGTTCGGTGCTTCTGGACGTGCTAGGGCGATGAAAATTGGTAGGCGTGTCAGGGAGCTGCATAATTTGACTTGATAAAGTCGTTTTCCCAGATTCGACCATCTGGGGGGCAAAAGGGAGAGGAAAAATTAGAAAAAAATAGGTATTTATAACTTACGAGTGGGTGATCGGATCTTAATTAATTTTGATATTTAGAAGGACTTTGTGACTCAGAGCTCTTATTTTAAATCTTGACCGGCATTAGGCCTCTTATTTTCCGTTTTAAATCAATCTATTGATTCATAGAATTTTGTTAGAGCTCATACCATATGATCTCTTGGCTCTTAGCTCTTCTCGCCTCGTCACAAGTGCCATATGAGCTCTTAGCTCTTGTTTAACATGTAGTTTCCGGATTCTTTCTAATAGAAAATTTTAATTTTTTGGCTTTACATTTTTCAGTTTGTCTTTATTCGTTGTAGGTTTTACCGTTTTTATGACAGTATTCGCTGCATTATAAATTTACTCACATTCTGGGAAGTGAACGAGGCGAGATGAATGTTGTAAAACATGCAGGGGAAATAAAAACTAAATCAGTCAAAGAATAAATTTTTTGCACAAAAAATACATTATATTCGTACATATTGTAGTATTTTTATTCTAGTAGTTAAGATATTTTTACAAATATTATCATATATTTTTTCCAAACGGAAGGGTACTGAAATAAGAAGTAAAAATTATTAAACAGAATCAAAGAGTAGAAATTATGTTAAGTTGCAATGATGATTCATTACTAACGAATCCAAAAAATAGAAGATTTGATTTTAGTAGAGCTTTCAAGATTAGTTTTAGAATATTGTCGAAATTGCTGTCCTTCATTTTTTTTTCAACTAGTTTAGCACTGTTGACTCAGTTTTTTCAAGTACTGTGAATTTTAAATTCTTCATTTGTCTTCCTTTTTTTCCAAAGCAGTGATAGACTGAAAATTAACCACAGAAACAACCCAAAAGAAGTTGACGAAACTTATTTCTTTTACACATAATTCAAAAGGGATGCCTAGGCTGAATTTCAAAGGCCAATTATTCTTATTTTTATTGCTTACAGTTTGATTACAGTTTTATTGTTTAGAGTTTACTGCTTAGAGTTTTCTTGCTAGTTCTGGTTGTGGGCCTTCCCTTGTGCTTTTGATTGGATGTTTTGCTATCTAATGTGTATTTTGTGAAAATTAACCACAGAAACAACCCAAAAAAGACAGTTTTATTGCTTAGGGTTTACTGCTTAGAGTTTTCTTGCTAGTTCTGGTTGTGGGCCTTCCCTTGTGCTTTTGATTGGATGTTTTGCTATCTAATGTGTATTTTTTGAAAATTAACCACAGAAACAACCCAAAAAAGACAGTTTTATTGCTTAGAGTTTACTGCTTAGAGTTTTCTTGCTAGTTCTGGTTGTGGGCCTTCCCTTGTGCTTTTGATTTGGATGTTTTGCTATGTAATGTGTATTTTGTGAAAATTAACCACAGAAACAACCCAAAAAAAGACAGTTTTATTGCTTAGAGTTTACTGCTTAGAGTTTTCTTGCTAGTTCTGGTTGTGGGCCTTCCCTTGTGCTTTTGATTTGGATGTTTTGCTATGTAATGTGTATTTTATGAAAATTAACCACAGAAACAACCCAAAAAAAGACAGTTTTATTGCTTAGAGTTTACTGCTTAGAGTTTTCTTGCTAATTCTGGTTGTGGGCCTTCCCTTGTTCTTTTGATTTGGATGTTTTGCTATGTAATGTGTATTTTGTGAAAATTAACCACAGAAACAACCCAAAAAAGTTGACGAAACTTATTTCTTTTACACAATTCAAAAGGAATGCCTAGGCTGAATTTCAAAGACCAATTATTCTTATTTTTATTGCTTACAGTTTGATTACAGTTTTATTGCTTAGAGTTTACTGCTTAGAGTTTTCTTGCTAGTTCTGGTTGTGGGCCTTCCCTTGTGCTTTTGATTTGGATGTTTTGCTATGTAATGTGTATTTTATGAAAATTAACCACAGAAACAACCCAAAAAAAGACAGTTTTATTGCTTAGAGTTTACTGCTTAGAGTTTTCTTGCTAATTCTGGTTGTGGGCCTTCCCTTGTTCTTTTGATTTGGATGTTTTGCTATGTAATGTGTATTTTGTGAAAATTAACCACAGAAACAACCCAAAAAAGTTGACGAAACTTATTTCTTTTACACAATTCAAAAGGAATGCCTAGGCTGAATTTCAAAGGCCAATTATTCTTATTTTTATTGCTTACAGTTTGATTACAGTTTTATTGCTTAGAGTTTACTGCTTAGAGTTTTCTTGCTAGTTCTGGTGGTGGGCCTTTTCTTGTGCTTTTGATTTGGATGTTTTGCTATGTAATGTGTATTTTGTTAATAACACGTATATACTTAGCAAAACAAATGAAATCAAAAGTACTTTCAGCGTCGCCTCAACGTGGCGGGGAAGTGATAACAGGGTGATGTTCAATATGAATTTTATGCTAGGAAAATAATCAAAGTAAGAATTAATTTCTTAGATAATTATTATCGACCAAAGCTCTTTTTTTCTATACTAATTGCAAATGGGTTTCCACTAGTTACGAATTTTGTACTTTTATTGATATCGAACTCCACTCTGGCTAAGCTCGCTGAATCTGTTATATGAATAATATACCTTGTTTTTTCACAGCACAGTAGAGGTAATATATAGTAGCAAAAAGTTCTATTCTCCATTAAAGATTTTTGACACACATCGAAAACCACACACACTTCATAAACATGAATTTGTGCATGTGCAACGACATAGGTTTCCGATAGAAAACCAAGTAGCAAATTAAAGCATGGCTCTGACGTGTTGGAAAACTTCCCAAATTTCGTCCTGTGAAATGTGTGTAATGTTTAGAGAAACATTTTACAACTGTATTTTACCTATACTGCGATCCACATGTTCAAGGATAAGATCATGCATACAAATCAGATATGTTGTTGTAGATCCCCATGACATACTGCTGAACTGCTTTGGATGAATTAGTGGTTCAATTTTAACTTTAAACTATTAGCAACCACACTCGGAGCAGTGGGGTAACCCCTTGCAAAAATTACATAATAAGCAATAAACTTGCAGCAGCAAAAGTTGTTTGTTCTTTCTCAAACACAATAAAAATACCACACTCGGAGTAGTCGGATAACCCCTTGGTCGAGCTGCCTTAGACGAGGTTGGTCGAGTGGCACTAATTGGCAAACGACGAGTCTTTTCTGCTCTAAGCAGAAATTGTTTGCACCCATAAGACTTTCTCAAACACAATAAAAATACCACACTCGGAGCAGTCGGATAACCCCTTGGTCGAGCTGCAACCGACCCGAGCGCCATTAATATTGTCTAGCCAACAGGTTCATCTGACAGATTGACCAAACCCACAAATGAAATTTATGAATATGCAGTTGCCGGTAAATTTTAGCCCATTTCTAACTAAAACAAATGAACTGACATCATTTTTATACAATCCTAGTAAGGGCTCATGTTAGATTTGCCCCTCACTTTATCGGACTATTTGTCTTAGCTTTTTCTTCAATTAGCCATGGCTAGATGCCCACACCTACTTGATTATAATTCATTAATATTAATTCAAGAAGGGTTCAAGGGACCGCTAGGCCAAAACCGCAACTGACACAAGAGCATAATACATTGATTTATTCCAAATTTACTGTTTGAACGAGAAAGACATACCATTACCAGACACTTTAGAACTCGATTAATGTAGCATACCTTCTTACACTAATCTCAGTGCCATGTTTTATTTGCCATGCTTGCTTGTTTCAATTATCATAGAATATTTCAAAAGTAAAATTTATAATTTCTATAGGAGGAAACTACGAAATCTCAGGCTTAATACTTAATAATATTATTTTATCGTATCA
Organism: Artemia franciscana; assembly: GCF_032884065.1. Taxonomy (NCBI): domain Eukaryota; kingdom Metazoa; phylum Arthropoda; class Branchiopoda; order Anostraca; family Artemiidae; genus Artemia; species Artemia franciscana. Next base: position 10,966 of record NW_027063938.1, read on the forward strand.
AAAAATTATAAGGTATCTCATCTTTTTTATTTTTCAGGAAAATGTGGCTGTTTGAGAAAAAGAATCTGTTTTGGATTGAGAGATGTCAAATTTGAAGCAAAATTTAGCTAGTCAAGAGTCAAAATGTTGAGATGTGCTCAAAAAATGGCCTTTCACATGGAGTTTCTAAAGTGCTCTACTTTGCGGAAGTGTAAGACCATGTTTATTTATAATTTAAAACCGATTTTCGGAGAAGTAAGGTATATTGTGCAAAAAAAAATTTTGGTCTTTCTTTTTGCACAGAATGTATGTAAGCCGTCTCCTAATCTTATAGGATCACCTTGTCCGATTTGCTCACTCCTGGAAAAAAAAACCAACAAACACAAGAAACACATACGTGATTTTGTTTGTGGTAAAAATTTTAAATTCCGCATTTTGGTATATAGGACCTTGAAACTTGAAAATAGGGTTATTTGATGTGCTGAATATGATGGTGTGATTTCCATTTAGATCACCTGTTTTGGTTGCTTTCCCTCTTTCAGAAATAGGTCATATTTTCACTGGCTCGTAACTTTTAATGGGTACCATTAAGCTTAATGAGCTCTATATTTTTGAAATCTACTTGAATGTTCGATTCTTTTCTAGTATGTACTATTATCAAATCTTGGTGTTTTAGGGTTTCGATTACTCTTAAGCCGGATCACCCCGTACTTACAACTTCTTGCCACGAACTGTTTTATGCAATGGAGAATGCTAGTATTTTTCAATATTATTCGCATTTTACTTTTTATTTTAAGGGCTAAAAAATGCTTAGTTTGTGTTTAATACTAATACTGTTCTAGTGTTTCGAATTATATGACACTTATTGATTCTTATTCTATGACCATTCAATTTTGATTTACATTATACCTAACTCTCTGTTAAATGGTCATCATGTGTAGTTTTGCTTCAGATTAAAAATCAACATTTGCCTTAATAAATGAATTTTCGTTTTATCTTTACGACATGAAATTTTCACGGGTATGTACCGACAGTATTTTTTATCATGAAATACAGACAAGTTCCGAAACAAAAAATAGAAATTCATAAAACACTTGAAACCCGAGTCTACAAAAGCTGTTAAAAAGAAAAAAAATACTAGAAGAATTCGGTTGCACACACGAAGAGAAAAAGTCAAGTAGTTTTTTCCTAGAGTCAAATTCAAATCAGAATCTGATCGTTACCATGTTCTAACTTTTAAACCAATTACTGAAAATAACTGCCTAGCTTTCTGCTGAGAAGTTAGTGGTGAACGTTGCCATCAGATAGGCCACGTCCTCTTTTTGTAGCACTGACAATATATATATATATATATATATATATATATATATATATATATATATATATATATATATATATATATATATATATATATACATATATATATATCCATAAATCTACTGCTTGGTACCACTCCTAAAAGGGTGCTTTAGCTAAAAATTAGAAGGCAAGACATGTCACAGAACCCAGGGGATAAAGTTATTTACTAACGGTTAAAAAACGTGTATATGTTATGTTCAAAAAAATTTGACTTTAAGAAATGTATACCAACTTTATAATATTGCTGTTATGAAAGGAGCCGTTCATAAGCTCTACTTTCTTACCACACACACTTCATAAACCTGAATTTGTGCATGTGCAACGACATAGGTTTCCGATTGAAAACCAAGTAGCAAATTAGAGCATGGCTCTGACGTGTTGGAAAACTTCCTAAATTTCGTCCTGTGAAATGTGTGTAATGTTCAGAGAAACATTTTACAACTGTATTTTACCTATACTGTGAACCACATGTTCGAGGATAAGATCATGCATACAAATCAGGCAGGTTGTTGTAGATCCCCATGACATACTGCTGAATTGCTTTGGATGAATTAGTGGTTCAATTTTAACTTTAAACTATTAGCAACCTCACTCGGAGCAGAAATTGCATAATAAGCAATAAACTTGCAGCAGCAAAAATTGTTCGCACGCACAAAACTTTCTCAAACACAATAAAAATACCACACTTGGAGCAGTCGGATAACTCCTTGGTTGAGCTGCCTTCGATTACGTTGGTCGATAGCGCTAATGGGCCAAGGAAGTCTTTTCAGCTCTATGCACAAATTGTTTGCACCCACAAAACTTTGTCAAACACAATAAAAATACCACACTTGGAGCAGTCGGATAACTCCTTGGTCGAGCTGCCTTCGATTACGTTGGTCGATAGCGCTAATGGGCCAAGGAAGTTGTTTTCTGCTCTATGCACAAATTGTTTGCACCCACAAAACTTTGTCAAACACAATAAAAATACCACACTTGGAGCAGTCGGATAACTCCTTGGTCGAGCTGCCTTCGATTACGTTGGTCGATAGCGCTAATGGGCCAAGGAAGTTGTTTTCTGCTCTATGCACAAATTGTTTGCACCCACAAAACTTTGTCAAACACAATAAAAATACCACACTTGGAGCAGTCGGATAACTCCTTGGTCGAGCTGCCTTCGATTACGTTGGTCGATAGCGCTAATGGGCCAAGGAAGTCTTTTCTGCTCTATGCACAAATTGTTTGCACCCACAAAACTTTGTCAAACACAATAAAAATACCACACTTGGAGCAGTCGGATAACTCCTTGGTCCAGCTGCCTTCGATTACGTTGGTCGATAGCGCTAATGGGCCAAGGAAGTGTTTTCTGCTCTATGCACAAATTGTTTGCACCCACAAAACTTTCTCAAACACAATAAAAATACCACATTTGGAGCAGTCGGATAACTCCTTGGTCGAGCTGCCTTCGATTACGTTGGTCGATAGCGCTAATGGGTCAAGGAAGTTGTTTTCTGCTCTATGCACAAATTGTTTGCACCCACAAAACTTTGTCAAACACAATAAAAATACCACACTTGGAGCAGTCGTATAACTCCTTGATCGAGCTGCCTTCGATTACGTTGGTCGATAGCGCTAATGGGCCAAGGAAGTCTTTTCTGCTCTATGCACAAATTGTTTGCACCCACAAAACTTTGTCAAACACAATAAGAATACCACACTTGGAGCAGTCGGATAACTCCTTGGTCGAGCTGCCTTCGATTACGTTGGTCGATAGCGCTAATGGGCCAAGGAAGTGTTTTTTGCTCTATGCACAAATTGTTTGCACCCACAAAACTTTCTCAAACACAATAAAAATACCACACTTGGAGCAGTCGGATAACTCCTTGGTCGAGCTGCCTTCGATTACGTTGGTCGATAGCGCTAATGGGCCAAGGAAGTTGTTTTCTGCTCTATGCACAAATTGTTTGCACCCACAAGACTTTCTCAAACACAATAAAAATACCACACTTGGAGCAGTCGGATAACTCCTTGGTCGAGCTGCCTTCGATTACGTTGGTCGATAGCGCTAATGGGCCAAGGAAGTTTTTTTCTGCTCTATGCACAAATTGTTTGCACCCACAAAACTTTCTCAAACACAATAAAAATACCACACTTGGAGCAGTCGGATAACTCCTTGGTCGAGCTGCCTTCGATTACGTTGGTCGATAGCGCTAATGGGCCAAGGAAGTTGTTTTCTGCTCTATGCACAAATTTTTTGCACCCACAAAACTTTCTCAAACACAATAAAAATACCACTCTTGGAGCAGTCGGATAACTCCTTGGTCGAGCTGCCTTCGATTACGTTGGTCGATAGCACTAATGGGCCAAGGAGGTTGTTTTCTGCTCTATGCACAAATTGTTTGCACCCACAAAACTTTCTCAAACACAATAAAAATACCACACTTGGAGCAGTCGGATAACTCCTTGGTCGAGCTGCCTTCGATTACGTTGGTCGATAGCGCTAATGGGCCAAGGAAGTTGTTTTCTGCTCTATCCACAAATTGTTTGCACCCACAAAACTTTGTCAAACACAATAAAAATACCACACTTGGAGCAGTCGGATAACTCCTTGGTCGAGCTGCCTTCGATTACGTTGGTCGATAGCGCTAATGGGCCAAGGAAGTTGTTTTCTGCTCTATGCACAAATTGTTTGCACCCACAAAACTTTCTCAAACACAATAAAAATACCACACTTGGAGCAGTCGGATAACTCCTTGGTCGAGCTGCCTTCGATTACGTTGGTCGATAGCGCTAATGGCCCAAGGAAGTTGTTTTCTGCTCTATGCATAAATTGTTTGCACCCACAAAACTTTCTCAAACACAATAAAAATACCACACTTGGAGCAGTTGGATAACTCCTTGGTCGAGCTGCCTTTGATTACGTTGGTCGATAGCGCTAATGGGCCAAGGAAGTTGTTTTCCGCTCTATGCACAAATTGTTTGCACCCACAAAACTTTCTCAAACACAATAAAAATACCATACTTGGAGCAGTCGGATAACTCCTTGGTCGAGCTGCCTTCGATTACGTTGGTCGATAGCGCTAATGGGCCAAGAAAGTCTTTTCTGCTCTATGCACAAATTGTTTGCACCCACAAAACTTTGTCAAACACAATAAAAATACCACACTTGGAGCAGTCGGATAACTCCTTGGTCGAGCTGCCTTCGATTACGTTGGTCTATAGCACTAATGGGCCAAGGAAGTTGTTTTCTGCTCTATGCATAAATTGTTTGCACCCACAAAACTTTGTCAAACACAATAAAAATACCACACTTGGAGCAGTCGGATAACTCCTTGGTCTAGCTGCCTTCGATTACGTTGGTCGATAGCGCTAAAGGGCCAAGGAAGTTGTTTTCTGCTCTATGCACAAATTGTTTGCACCCACAAAATTTTGTCAAACACAATAAAAATACCACACTTGGAGCAATCGGATAACTCCTTGGTCGAGCTGCCTTCGATTACGTTGGTCGATAGCGCTAATGGGCCAAGGAAGTCTTTTCTGTTCTATGCACAAATTGTTTGCACCCACAAAACTTTGTCAAACACAATAAAAATACCACACTTGGAGCAGTCGGATAACTCCTTGGTCGAGCTGCCTTCGATTACGTTGGTCGATAGCGCTAATGGGCCAAGGAAGTGTTTTGGAGCAGTCGGATAACTCCTTGGTCGAGCTGCCTTCGATTACGTTGGTCGATAGCGCTAATGGGCCAAGGAAGTTGTTTTCTGCTCTATGCACAAATTGTTTGCACCCACAAAACTTTGTCAAACACAATAAAAATACCACACTTGGAGCAGTCGGATAACTCCTTGGTCGAGCTGCCTTCGATTACGTTGGTCGATAGTGCTAATGGGCCAAGGAAGTCTTTTCTGCTCTATGCACAAATTGTTTGCACCCACAAAACTTTGTCAAACACAATAAAAATACCACACTTGGAGCAGTCGGATAACTCCTTGGTCGAGCTGCCTTCGATTACGTTGGTCGATAGTGCTAATGGGCCAAGGAAGTGTTTTTTGCTCTATGCACAAATTGTTTGCACCCACAAAACTTTCTCAAACACAATAAAAATACCACACTTGGAGCAGTCGGATAACTCCTTGGTCGAGCTGCCTTCGATTACGTTGGTCGATAGCGCTAATGGGCCAAGGAAGTTGTTTTCTGCTCTATGCACAAATTGTTTGCACCCACAAAACTTTCTCAAACACAATAAAAATACCACAATTGGAGCAGTCGGATAACTCCTTGGTCGAGCTGACTTCGATTACGTTGGTCGATAGCGCTAATGGGCCAAGGAAGTTGTTTTCTGCTCTATGCACAAATTGTTTGCACCCACAAAACTTTCTCAAACACAATAAAAATACCACACTTGGAGCAGTCGGATAACTCCTTGGTCGAGCTGCCTTCGATTACGTTGGTCGATAGCGCTAATGGGCCAAGGAAGTTGTTTTCTGCTCTATGCACAAATTGTTTGCACCCACAAAACTTTCTCAAACACAATCAAAATACCAAACTTGGAGCAGTCGGATAACTCCTTGGTCGAGCTGCCTTCGATTACGTTGGTCGATAGCGCTAATGGGCCAAGGAAGTTGTTTTCTGCTCTATGCACAAATTGTTTGCACCCACAAAACTTTGTCAAACACAATAAAAATACCACACTTGGAGCAGTCGGATAACTCCTTGGTCGAGCTGCCTTCGATTACGTTGGTCGATAGCGCTAATGGGCCAAGGAAGTCTTTTCTGCTCTAAGCACAAATTGTTTGCACCCACAAAACTTTGTCAAACACAATAAAAATACCACACTTGGAGCAGTCGGATAACTCCTTGGTCGAGCTGCCTTCGATTACGTTGGTCGATAGTGCTAATGGGCCAAGGAAGTTGTTTTCTGTTCTATGCACAAATTTTTTGCACCCACAAAACTTTTTCAAACACAATAAAAATACCACACTTGGAGCAGTCGGATAACTCCTTGGTCGAGCTGCCTTCGATAACGTTGGTCGATAGCGCTAATGGGCCAAGGAAGTTGTTTTCTGCTCTATGCACAAATTGTTTGCACCCACAAAACTTTGTCAAACACAATAAAAATACCACACTTGGAGCAGTCGGATAACTCCTTGGTCGAGCTGCCTTCGATTACGTTGGTCGATAGCGCTAATGGTTCAAGGAAGTTGTTTTCTGCTCTATGCACAAATTGTTTGCACCCACAAAACTTTGTCAAACACAATAAAAATACCACACTTGGAGCAGTCGGATAACTCCTGTCAAACACAATAAAAATACCACACTTGGAGCAGTCGGATAACTCCTTGGTCGAGCTGCCTTCGATTACGTTGGTCGATAGTGCTAATGGGCCAAGGAAGTTGTTTTCTGTTCTATGCACAAATTTTTTGCACCCACAAAACTACACAAAACAAAGGTAAAAATACCACACTTGGAGCAGTCGGATAACTCCTTGGTCGAGCTGCCTTCGATTACGTTGGTCGACAGCGCTAATGGGCCAAGGAAGTGTTTTGGAGCAGTCGGATAACTCCTTGGTCGAGCTGCCTTCGATTACGTTGGTCGATAGCGCTAATGGGCCAAGGAAGTTGTTTTCTGCTCTATGCACAAATTGTTTGCACCCACAAAACTTTGTCAAACACAATAAAAATACCACACTTGGAGCAGTCGGATAACTCCTTGGTCGAGCTGCCTTCGATTACGTTAGTCGATAGCGCTAATGGGCCAAGGAAGTCTTTTCTGCTCTATGCACAAATTGTTTGCACCCACAAAACTTTGTCAAACACAATAAAAATACCACACTTGGAGCAGTCGGATAACTCCTTGGTCGAGCTGCCTTCGATAACGTTGGTCGATAGTGCTAATGGGCCAAGGAAGTGTTTTTTGCTCTATGCACAAATTGTTTGCACCCACAAAACTTTCTCAAACACAATAAAAATACCACACTTGGAGCAGTCGGATAACTCCTTGGTCGAGCTGCCTTCGATTACGTTGGTCGATAGCGCTAATGGGCCAAGGAAGTTGTTTTCTGCTCTATGCACAAATTGTTTGCACCCACAAAACTTTCTCAAACACAATAAAAATACCACACTTGGAGCAGTCGGATAACTCCTTGGTCGAGCTGACTTCGATTACGTTGGTCGATAGCACTAATGGGCCAAGGAAGTTGTTTTCTGCTCTATGCACAAATTGTTTGCACCCACAAAACTTTCTCAAACACAATAAAAATACCACACTTGGAGCAGTCGGATAACTCCTTGGTCGAGCTGCCTTCGATTACGTTGGTCGATAGCGCTAATGGGCCAAGGAAGTTGTTTTCTGCTCTATGCACAAATTGTTTGCACCCACAGAACTTTCTCAAACACAATCAATATACCACACTTGGAGCAGTCGGATAACTCCTTGGTCGAGCTGCCTTCGATTACGTTGGTCGATAGCGCTAATGGGCCAAGGAAGTTGTTTTCTGCTCTATGCACAAATTGTTTGCACCCACAAAACTTTGTCAAACACAATAAAAATACCACACTTGGAGCAGTCGGATAACTCCTTGGTCGAGCTGCCTTCGATTACGTTGGTCGATAGCGCTAATGGGCCAAGGAAGTCTTTTCTGCTCTAAGCACAAATTGTTTGCACCCACAAAACTTTGTCAAACACAATAAAAATACCACACTTGGAGCAGTCGGATAACTCCTTGGTCGAGCTGCCTTCGATTACGTTGGTCGATAGCGCTAATGGGCCAAGGAAGTTGTTTTCTGCTCTATGCACAAATTTTTTGCACCCACAAAACTTTGTCAAACACAATAAAAATACCACACTTGGAGCAGTCGGATAACTCCTTGGTCGAGCTGCCTTCGATAACGTTGGTCGATAGCGCTAATGGGCCAAGGAAGTTGTTTTCTGCTCTATGCACAAATTGTTTGCACCCACAAAACTTTGTCAAACACAATAAAAATACCACACTTGGAGCAGTCGGATAACTCCTTGGTCGAGCTGCCTTCGATTACGTTGGTCGATAGCGCTAATGGGCCAAGGAAGTTGTTTTCTGCTCTATGCACAAATTGTTTGCACCCACAAAACTTTCTCAAACACAATAAAAATACCACACTTGGAGCAGTCGGATAACTCCTTGGTCGAGCTGCCTTCGATTACGTAGGTCGATAGCGCTAATGGGCCAAGGAAGTTGTTTTCTGCTCTATGCACAAATTGTTTGCACCCACAAAAGTTTCTCAAACACAATAAAAATACCACACTTGGAGCAGTCGGATAACTCCTTGGTCGAGCTGCCTTCGATTACGTTGGTCGATAGCGCTAATGGGCCAAGGAAGTTGTTTTCTGCTCTATGCACAAATTGTTTGCACCCACAAAACTTTGTCAAACACAATAAAAATACCACACTTGGAGCAGTCGGATAACTCCTTGGTCGAGCTGCCTTCGATTACGTTGGTCGATAGCGCTAATGGGCCAAGGAAGTCTTTTCTGCTCTATGCACAAATTGTTTGCACCCACAAAACTTTGTCAAACACAATAAAAATACCACACTTGGAGCATTCGGATAACTCCTTGGTCGAGCTGCCTTCGATTACGTTGGTCGATAGCGCTAATGGGCCAAGGAAGTTGTTTTCTGCTCTATGCACAAATTGTTTGCACCCACAAAACTTTGTCAAACACAATAAAAATACCACACTTGGAGCAGTCGGATAACTCCTTGGTCGAGCTGCCTTCGATTACGTTGGTCGATAGCGCTAATGGGCCAAGGAAGTTGTTTTCTACTCTATGCACAAATTGTTTGCACCCACAAAACTTTGTCAAACACAATAAAAATACCACACTTGGAGCAGTCGGATAACTCCTTGGTCGAGCTGCCTTCGATTACGTTGGTCGATAGCGCTAATGGGCCAAGGAAGTTGTTTTCTGCTCTATGCAAAAATTGTTTGCACCCAAAAACTTTCTCAAACACAATAAAAATACCACACTTGGAGCAGTCGGATAACTCCTTGGTCGAGCTGCCTTCGATTACGTTGGTCGATAGCGCTAATGGGCCAAGGAAGTTGTTTTCTGCTTTATGCACAAATTGTTTGCACCCACAAAACTTTGTCAAACACAATAAAAATACCACACTTGGAGCAGTCGGATAACTCCTTGGTCGAGCTGCCTTCGATTACGTTGGTCGATAGCGCTAATGGGCCAAGGAAGTCTTTTCTGCTCTATGCACAAATTGTTTGCACCCACAAAACTTTGTCAAACACAATAAAAATACCACACTTGGAGCAGTCGGATAACTCCTTGGTCGAGCTGCCTTCGATTACGTTGGTCGATAGCGCTAATGGGCCAAGGAAGTCTTTTCTGCTTTATGCACAAATTGTTTGCACCCACAAAACTTTGTCAAACACAATAAAAATACCACACTTGGAGCAGTCGGATAACTCCTTGGTCGAGCTGCCTTCGATTACGTTGGTCGATAGCGCTAATGGGCCAAGGAAGTTGTTTTGTGCTCTATGCACAAATTGTTTGCACCCACAAAACTTTGTCAAACACAATAAAAATACCACACTTGGAGCAGTCGGATAACTCCTTGGTCGAGCTGCCTTCGATTACGTTGGTCGATAGCGCTAATGGGCCAAGGAAGTCTTTTCTGCTCTATGCACAAATTGTTTGCACCCACAAAACTTTGTCAAACACAATAAAAATACCACACTTGGAGCAGTCGGATAACTCCTTGGTCGAGCTGCCTTCGATTACGTTGGTCGATAGCGCTAATGGGCCAAGGAAGTGTTTTCTGGAGCAGTCGGATAACTCCTTGGTCGAGCTGCCTTCGATTACGTTGGTCGATAGCGCTAATGGGCCAAGGAAGTTGTTTTGTGCTCTATGCACAAATTGTTTGCACCCACAAAACTTTGTCAAACACAATAAAAATACCACACTTGGAGCAGTCGGATAACTCCTTGGTCGAGCTGCCTTCGATTACGTTGGTCGATAGCGCTAATGGGCCAAGGAAGTCTTTTCTGCTCTATGCACAAATTGTTTGCACCCACAAAACTTTGTCAAACACAATAAAAATACCACACTTGGAGCAGTCGGATAACTCCTTGGTCGAGCTGCCTTCGATTACGTTGGTCGATAGCGCTAATGGGCCAAGGAAGTGTTTTCTGCTCTATGCACAAATTGTTTGCACCCACAAAACTTTGTCAAACACAATAAAAATACCACACTTGGAGCAGTCGGATAACTCCTTGGTCGAGCTGCCTTCGATTACGTTGGTCGATAGCGCTAATGGGCCAAGGAAGTTGTTTTCTGCTCTATGCACAAATTGTTTGCACCCACAAAACTTTGTCAAACACAATAAAAATACCACACTTGGAGCAGTCGGATAACTCCTTGGTCGAGCTGCCTTCGATTACGTTGGTCGATAGCGCTAATGGGCCAAGGAAGTCTTTTCTGCTCTATGCACAAATTGTTTGCACCCACAAAACTTTGTCAAACACAATAAAAATACCACACTTGGAGCAGTCGGATAACTCCTTGGTCGAGCTGCCTTCGATTACGTTGGTCGATAGCGCTAATGGGCCAAGGAAGTTGTTTTCTGCTTTATGCACAAATTGTTTGCACCCACAAAACTTTGTCAAACACAATAAAAATACCACACTTGGAGCAGTCGGATAACTCCTTGGTCGAGCTGCCTTCGATTACGTTGGTCGATAGCGCTAATGGGCCAAGGAAGTCTTTTCTGCTCTATGCACAAATTGTTTGCACCCACAAAACTTTGTCAAACACGATAAAAATACCACACTTGGAGCAGTCGGATAACTCCTTGGTCGAGCTGCCTTCGATTACGTTGGTCGATAGCGCTAATGAGCCAAGGAAGTGTTTTGGAGCAGTCGGATAACTCCTTGGTCGAGCTGCCTTCGATTACGTTGGTCGATAGCGCTGATGGGCCAAGGAAGTTGTTTTCTGCTCTATGCACAAATTGTTTGCACCCACAAAACTTTGTCAAACACAATAAAAATACCACACTTGGAGCAGTCGGATAACTCCTTGGTCGAGCTGCCTTCGATTACGTTGGTCGATAGTGCTAATGGGCCAAGGAAGTCTTTTCTGCTCTATGCACAAATTGTTTGCACCCACAAAACTTTGTCAAACACAATAAAAATACCACACTTGGAGCAGTCGGATAACTCCTTGGTCGAGCTGCCTTCGATTACGTTGGTCGATAGTGCTAATGGGCCAAGGAAGTGTTTTTTGCTCTATGCACAAATTGTTTGCACCCACAAAACTTTCTCAAACACAATAAAAATACCACACTTGGAGCAGTCGGATAACTCCTTGGTCGAGCTGCCTTCGATTACGTTGGTCGATAGCGCTAATGGGCCAAGGAAGTTGTTTTCTGCTCTATGCACAAATTGTTTGCACCCACAAAACTTTCTCAAACACAATAAAAATACCACAATTGGAGCAGTCGGATAACTCCTTGGTCGAGCTGACTTCGATTACGTTGGTCGATAGCGCTAATGGGCCAAGGAAGTTGTTTTCTGCTCTATGCACAAATTGTTTGCACCCACAAAACTTTCTCAAACACAATAAAAATACCACACTTGGAGCAGTCGGATAACTCCTTGGTCGAGCTGCCTTCGATTACGTTGGTCGATAGCGCTAATGGGCCAAGGAAGTTGTTTTCTGCTCTATGCACAAATTGTTTGCACCCACAAAACTTTCTCAAACACAATCAAAATACCAAACTTGGAGCAGTCGGATAACTCCTTGGTCGAGCTGCCTTCGATTACGTTGGTCGATAGCGCTAATGGGCCAAGGAAGTTGTTTTCTGCTCTATGCACAAATTGTTTGCACCCACAAAACTTTGTCAAACACAATAAAAATACCACACTTGGAGCAGTCGGATAACTCCTTGGTCGAGCTGCCTTCGATTACGTTGGTCGATAGCGCTAATGGGCCAAGGAAGTCTTTTCTGCTCTAAGCACAAATTGTTTGCACCCACAAAACTTTGTCAAACACAATAAAAATACCACACTTGGAGCAGTCGGATAACTCCTTGGTCGAGCTGCCTTCGATTACGTTGGTCGATAGTGCTAATGGGCCAAGGAAGTTGTTTTCTGTTCTATGCACAAATTTTTTGCACCCACAAAACTTTTTCAAACACAATAAAAATACCACACTTGGAGCAGTCGGATAACTCCTTGGTCGAGCTGCCTTCGATAACGTTGGTCGATAGCGCTAATGGGCCAAGGAAGTTGTTTTCTGCTCTATGCACAAATTTTTTGCACCCACAAAACTTTGTCAAACACAATAAAAATACCACACTTGGAGCAGTTGGATAACTCCTTGGTCGAGCTGCCTTCGATTACGTTGGTCGATAGCGCTAATGGTTCAAGGAAGTTGTTTTCTGCTCTATGCACAAATTGTTTGCACCCACAAAACTTGGTCAAACACAATAAAAATACCACACTTGGAGCAGTCGGATAACTCCTGTCAAACACAATAAAAATACCACACTTGGAGCAGTCGGATAACTCCTTGGTCGAGCTGCCTTCGATTACGTTGGTCGATAGTGCTAATGGGCCAAGGAAGTCTTTTCTGCTCTATGCACAAATTGTTTGCACCCACAAAACTTTGTCAAACACAATAAAAATACCACACTTGGAGCAGTCGGATAACTCCTTGGTCGAGCTGCCTTCGATTACGTTGGTCGATAGCGCTAATGGGCCAAGGAAGTGTTTTGCTCTATGCACAAATTGTTTGCACCCACAAAACTTTGTCGGATAACTCCTTGGTCGAGCTGCCTTCGATTACGTTGGTCGATAGCGCTAATGGGCCAAGGAAGTTGTTTTCTGCTCTATGCACAAATTGTTTGCACCCACAAAACTTTGTCAAACACAATAAAAATACCACACTTGGAGCAGTCGGATAACTCCTTGGTCGAGCTGCCTTCGATTACGTTGGTCGATAGCGCTAATGGGCCAAGGAAGTTGTTTTCTGCTCTATGCACAAATTGTTTGCACCCACAAAACTTTCTCAAACACAATAAAAATACCACACTTGGAGCAGTCGGATAACTCCTTGGTCGAGCTGCCTTCGATTACGTTGGTCGATAGTGCTAATGGGCCAAGGAAGTTGTTTTCTGCTCTATGCACAAATTGTTTGCACCCACAAAACTTTCTCAAACACAATAAAAATACCACACTTGGAGCAGTCGGATAACTCCTTGGTCGAGCTGCCTTCGATTACGTTGGTCGATAGCGCTAATGGGCCAAGGAAGTTGTTTTCTGCTCTATGCACAAATTGTTTGCACCCACAAAACTTTGTCAAACACAATAAAAATACCACACTTGGAGCAGTCGGATAACTCCTTGGTCGAGCTGCCTTCGATTACGTTGGTCGATAGCGCTAATGGGCCAAGGAAGTTGTTTTCTGCTCTATGCACAAATTGTTTGCACCCACAAAACTTTGTCAAACACAATAAAAATACCACACTTGGAGCAGTCGGATAACTCCTTGGTCGAGCTGCCTTCGATTACGTTGGTCGATAGCGCTAATGGGCCAAGGAAGTTGTTTTCTGCTCTATGCACAAATTGTTTGCACCCACAGAACTTTCTCAAACACAATCAATATACCACACTTGGAGCAGTCGGATAACTCCTTGGTCGAGCTGCCTTCGATTACGTTGGTCGATAGCGCTAATGGGCCAAGGAAGTTGTTTTCTGCTCTATGCACAAATTGTTTGCACCCACAAAACTTTGTCAAACACAATAAAAATACCACACTTGGAGCAGTCGGATAACTCCTTGGTCGAGCTGCCTTCGATTACGTTGGTCGATAGCGCTAATGGGCCAAGGAAGTCTTTTCTGCTCTAAGCACAAATTGTTTGCACCCACAAAACTTTGTCAAACACAATAAAAATACCACACTTGGAGCAGTCGGATAACTCCTTGGTCGAGCTGCCTTCGATTACGTTGGTCGATAGCGCTAATGGGCCAAGGAAGTTGTTTTCTGCTCTATGCACAAATTTTTTGCACCCACAAAACTTTGTCAAACACAATAAAAATACCACATTTGGAGCAGTCGGATAACTCCTTGGTCGAGCTGCCTTCGATAACGTTGGTCGATAGCGCTAATGGGCCAAGGAAGTTGTTTTCTGCTCTATGCACAAATTGTTTGCACCCACAAAACTTTGTCAAACACAATAAAAATACCACACTTGGAGCAGTCGGATAACTCCTTGGTCGAGCTGCCTTCGATTACGTTGGTCGATAGCGCTAATGGGCCAAGGAAGTTGTTTTCTGCTCTATGCACAAATTGTTTGCACCCACAAAACTTTCTCAAACACAATAAAAATACCACACTTGGAGCAGTCGGATAACTCCTTGGTCGAGCTGCCTTCGATTACGTAGGTCGATAGCGCTAATGGGCCAAGGAAGTTGTTTTCTGCTCTATGCACAAATTTTTTGCACCCACAAAAGTTTCTCAAACACAATAAAAATACCACACTTGGAGCAGTCGGATAACTCCTTGGTCGAGCTGCCTTCGATTACGTTGGTCGATAGCGCTAATGGGCCAAGGAAGTTGTTTTCTGCTCTATGCACAAATTGTTTGCACCCACAAAACTTTGTCAAACACAATAAAAATACCACACTTGGAGCAGTCGGATAACTCCTTGGTCGAGCTGCCTTCGATTACGTTGGTCGATAGCGCTAATGGGCCAAGGAAGTCTTTTCTGCTCTATGCACAAATTGTTTGCACCCACAAAACTTTGTCAAACACAATAAAAATACCACACTTGGAGCATTCGGATAACTCCTTGGTCGAGCTGCCTTCGATTACGTTGGTCGATAGCGCTAATGGGCCAAGGAAGTTGTTTTCTGCTCTATGCACAAATTGTTTGCACCCACAAAACTTTGTCAAACACAATAAAAATACCACACTTGGAGCAGTCGGATAACTCCTTGGTCGAGCTGCCTTCGATTACGTTGGTCGATAGCGCTAATGGGCCAAGGAAGTTGTTTTCTACTCTATGCACAAATTGTTTGCACCCACAAAACTTTGTCAAACACAATAAAAATACCACACTTGGAGCAGTCAGATAACTCCTTGGTCGAGCTGCCTTCGATTACGTTGGTCGATAGCGCTAATGGGCCAAGGAAGTTGTTTTCTGCTCTATGCAAAAATTGTTTGCACCCAAAAACTTTCTCAAACACAATAAAAATACCACACTTGGAGCAGTCGGATAACTCCTTGGTCGAGCTGCCTTCGATTACGTTGGTCGATAGCGCTAATGGGCCAAGGAAGTTGTTTTCTGCTTTATGCACAAATTGTTTGCACCCACAAAACTTTGTCAAACACAATAAAAATACCACACTTGGAGTAGTCGGATAACTCCTTGGTCGAGCTGCCTTCGATTACGTTGGTCGATAGCGCTAATGGGCCAAGGAAGTCTTTTCTGCTCTATGCACAAATTGTTTGCACCCACAAAACTTTGTCAAACACAATAAAAATACCACACTTGGAGCAGTCGGATAACTCCTTGGTCGAGCTGCCTTCGATTACGTTGGTCGATAGCGCTAATGGGCCAAGGAAGTCTTTTCTGCTTTATGCACAAATTGTTTGCACCCACAAAACTTTGTCAAACACAATAAAAATACCACACTTGGAGCAGTCGGATAACTCCTTGGTCGAGCTGCCTTCGATTACGTTGGTCGATAGCGCTAATGGGCCAAGGAAGTTGTTTTGTGCTCTATGCACAAATTGTTTGCACCCACAAAACTTTGTCAAACACAATAAAAATACCACACTTGGAGCAGTCGGATAACTCCTTGGTCGAGCTGCCTTCGATTACGTTGGTCGATAGCGCTAATGGGCCAAGGAAGTCTTTTCTGCTCTATGCACAAATTGTTTGCACCCACAAAACTTTGTCAAACACAATAAAAATACCACACTTGGAGCAGTCGGATAACTCCTTGGTCGAGCTGCCTTCGATTACGTTGGTCGATAGCGCTAATGGGCCAAGGAAGTGTTTTGGAGCAGTCGGATAACTCCTTGGTCGAGCTGCCTTCGATTACGTTGGTCGATAGCGCTAATGGGCCAAGGAAGTTGTTTTGTGCTCTATGCACAAATTGTTTGCACCCACAAAACTTTGTCAAACACAATAAAAATACCACACTTGGAGCAGTCGGATAAGTCCTTGGTCGAGCTGCCTTCGATTACGTTGGTCGATAGCGCTAATGGGCCAAGGAAGTCTTTTCTGCTCTATGCACAAATTGTTTGCACCCACAAAACTTTGTCAAACACAATAAAAATACCACACTTGGAGCAGTCGGATAACTCCTTGGTCGAGCTGCCTTCGATTACGTTGGTCGATAGCGCTAATGGGCCAAGGAAGTGTTTTGGAGCAGTCGGATAACTCCTTGGTCGAGCTGCCTTCGATTACGTTGGTCGATAGCGCTAATGGGCCAAGGAAGTTGTTTTCTGCTCTATGCACAAATTGTTTGCACCCACAAAACTTTGTCAAACACAATAAAAATACCACACTTGGAGCAGTCGGATAACTCCTTGGTCGAGCTGCCTTCGATTACGTTGGTCGATAGCGCTAATGGGCCAAGGAAGTCTTTTCTGCTTTATGCACAAATTGTTTGCACCCACAAAACTTTGTCAAACACAATAAAAATACCACACTTGGAGCAGTCGGATAACTCCTTGGTCGAGCTGCCTTCGATTACGTTGGTCGATAGCGCTAATGGGCCAAGGAAGTTGTTTTGTGCTCTATGCACAAATTGTTTGCACCCACAAAACTTTGTCAAACACAATAAAAATACCACACTTGGAGCAGTCGGATAACTCCTTGGTCGAGCTGCCTTCGATTACGTTGGTCGATAGCGCTAATGGGCCAAGGAAGTCTTTTCTGCTCTATGCACAAATTGTTTGCACCCACAAAACTTTGTCAAACACGATAAAAATACCACACTTGGAGCAGTCGGATAACTCCTTGGTCGAGCTGCCTTCGATTACGTTGGTCGATAGCGCTAATGAGCCAAGGAAGTGTTTTGGAGCAGTCGGATAACTCCTTGGTCGAGCTGCCTTCGATTACGTTGGTCGATAGCGCTAATGGGCCAAGGAAGTTGTTTTCTGCTCTATGCACAAAATGTTTGCACCCACAAAACTTTGTCAAACACAATAAAAATACCACACTTGGAGCAGTCGGATAACTCCTTGGTCGAGCTGCCTTCGATTACGTTGGTCGATAGCGCTAATGGGCCAAGGAAGTCTTTTCTGCTCTATGCACAAATTGTTTGCACCCACAAAACTTTGTCAAACACAATAAAAATACCACACTTGGAGCAGTCGGATAACTCCTTGGTCGAGCTGCCTTCGATTACGTTGGTCGATAGTGCTAATGGGCCAAGGAAGTGTTTTTTGCTCTATGCACAAATTGTTTGCACCCACAAAACTTTCTCAAACACAATAAAAATACCACACTTGGAGCAGTCGGATAACTCCTTGGTCAAGCTGCCTTCGATTACGTTGGTCGATAGCGCTAATGGGCCAAGGAAGTTGTTTTCTGCTCTATGCACAAATTGTTTGCACCCACAAAACTTTCTCAAACACAATAAAAATACCACACTTGGAGCAGTCGGATAACTCCTTGGTCGAGCTGACTTCGATTACGTTGGTCGATAGCGCTAATGGGCCAAGGAAGTTGTTTTCTGCTCTATGCACAAATTGTTTGCACCCACAAAACTTTCTCAAACACAATAAAAATACACTTGGAGCAGTCGGATAACTCCTTGGTCGAGCTGCCTTCGATTACGTTGGTCGATAGCGCTAATGGGCCAAGGAAGTTGTTTTCTGCTCTATGCACAAATTGTTTGCACCCACAAAACTTTCTCAAACACAATCAAAATACCACACTTGGAGCAGTCGGATAACTCCTTGGTCGAGCTGCCTTCGATTACGTTGGTCGATAGCGCTAATGGGCCAAGGAAGTTGTTTTCTGCTCTATGCAAAAATTGTTTGCACCCACAAAACTTTGTCAAACACAATAAAAATACCACACTTGGA
>NW_027063939.1:0-29371 GCF_032884065.1 Artemia franciscana
TTTTCACTATTCAATAAATAGATATCAATAGTAGATAGAACAGTGAAAGTTTGATTCTAGCTAGTCTATCTACTATTTCTATGAGTCATATGCAAGACGTCATTTTAGAAAAGACTTTTTCACTATTCAATAAATAGATATCAATAGTAGATAGAACAGTGAAAGTTTGATTCTAGCTAGTCTATCTACTATTTCTATGAGTCATATGCAAGACGTCATTTTAGAAAAGACTTTTTCACTATTAATAAATAGATATCAATAGTAGATAGAACAGTGAAAGTTTGATTCTAGCTAGTCTATCTACTATTTCTATGAGTCATATGCAAGACGTCATTTTAGAAAAGACTTTTTCACTATTCAATAAATAGATATCAATAGTAGATAGAACAGTGAAAGTTTGATTCTAGCTAGTCTATCTACTATTTCTATGAGTCATATGCAAGACGTCATTTTAGAAAAGACTTTTTCACTATTCAATAAATAGATATCAATAGTAGATAGAACAGTGAAAGTTTGATTCTAGCTAGTCTATCTACTATTTCTATGAGTCATATGCAAGACGTCATTTTAGAAAGACTTTTTCACTATTCAATAAATAGATATCAATAGTAGATAGAACAGTGAAAGTTTGATTCTAGCTAGTCTATCTACTATTTCTATGAGTCATATGCAAGACGTCATTTTAGAAAAGACTTTTTCACTATTCAATAAATAGATATCAATAGTAGATAGAACAGTGAAAGTTTGATTCTAGCTAGTCTATCTACTATTTCTATGAGTCATATGCAAGACGTCATTTTAGAAAAGACTTTTTCACTATTCAATAAATAGATATCAATAGTAGATAGAACAGTGAAAGTTTGATTCTAGCTAGTCTATCTACTATTTCTATGAGTCATATGCAAGACGTCATTTTAGAAAAGACTTTTTCACTATTCAATAAATAGATATCAATAGTAGATAGAACAGTGAAAGTTTGATTCTAGCTAGTCTATCTACTATTTCTATGAGTCATATGCAAGACGTCATTTTAGAAAAGACTTTTTCACTATTCAATAAATAGATATCAATAGTAGATAGAACAGTGAAAGTTTGATTCTAGCTAGTCTATCTACTATTTCTATGAGTCATATGCAAGACGTCATTTTAGAAAAGACTTTTTCACTATTCAATAAATAGATATCAATAGTAGATAGAACAGTGAAAGTTTGATTCTAGCTAGTCTATCTACTATTTCTATGAGTCATATGCAAGACGTCATTTTAGAAAAGACTTTTTCACTATTCAATAAATAGATATCAATAGTAGATAGAACAGTGAAAGTTTGATTCTAGCTAGTCTATCTACTATTTCTATGAGTCATATGCAAGACGTCATTTTAGAAAAGACTTTTTCACTATTCAATAAATAGATATCAATAGTAGATAGAACAGTGAAAGTTTGATTCTAGCTAGTCTATCTACTATTTCTATGAGTCATATGCAAGACGTCATTTTAGAAAAGACTTTTTCACTATTCAATAAATAGATATCAATAGTAGATAGAACAGTGAAAGTTTGATTCTAGCTAGTCTATCTACTATTTCTATGAGTCATATGCAAGACGTCATTTTAGAAAAGACTTTTTCACTATTCAATAAATAGATATCAATAGTAGATAGAACAGTGAAAGTTTGATTCTAGCTAGTCTATCTACTATTTCTATGAGTCATATGCAAGACGTCATTTTAGAAAAGACTTTTTCACTATTCAATAAATAGATATCAATAGTAGATAGAACAGTGAAAGTTTGATTCTAGCTAGTCTATCTACTATTTCTATGAGTCATATGCAAGACGTCATTTTAGAAAAGACTTTTTCACTATTCAATAAATAGATATCAATAGTAGATAGAACAGTGAAAGTTTGATTCTAGCTAGTCTATCTACTATTTCTATGAGTCATATGCAAGACGTCATTTTAGAAAAGACTTTTTCACTATTCAATAAATAGATATCAATAGTAGATAGAACAGTGAAAGTTTGATTCTAGCTAGTCTATCTACTATTTCTATGAGTCATATGCAAGACGTCATTTTAGAAAAGACTTTTTCACTATTCAATAAATAGATATCAATAGTAGATAGAACAGTGAAAGTTTGATTCTAGCTAGTCTATCTACTATTTCTATGAGTCATATGCAAGACGTCATTTTAGAAAAGACTTTTTCACTATTCAATAAATAGATATCAATAGTAGATAGAACAGTGAAAGTTTGATTCTAGCTAGTCTATCTACTATTTCTATGAGTCATATGCAAGACGTCATTTTAGAAAAGACTTTTTCACTATTCAATAAATAGATATCAATAGTAGATAGAACAGTGAAAGTTTGATTCTAGCTAGTCTATCTACTATTTCTATGAGTCATATGCAAGACGTCATTTTAGAAAAGACTTTTTCACTATTCAATAAATAGATATCAATAGTAGATAGAACAGTGAAAGTTTGATTCTAGCTAGTCTATCTACTATTTCTATGAGTCATATGCAAGACGTCATTTAGAAAAGACTTTTTCACTATTCAATAAATAGATATCAATAGTAGATAGAACAGTGAAAGTTTGATTCTAGCTAGTCTATCTACTATTTCTATGAGTCATATGCAAGACGTCATTTTAGAAAAGACTTTTTCACTATTCAATAAATAGATATCAATAGTAGATAGAACAGTGAAAGTTTGATTCTAGCTAGTCTATCTACTATTTCTATGAGTCATATGCAAGACGTCATTTTAGAAAAGACTTTTTCACTATTCAATAAATAGATATCAATAGTAGATAGAACAGTGAAAGTTTGATTCTAGCTAGTCTATCTACTATTTCTATGAGTCATATGCAAGACGTCATTTTAGAAAAGACTTTTTCACTATTCAATAAATAGATATCAATAGTAGATAGAACAGTGAAAGTTTGATTCTAGCTAGTCTATCTACTATTTCTATGAGTCATATGCAAGACGTCATTTTAGAAAAGACTTTTTCACTATTCAATAAATAGATATCAATAGTAGATAGAACAGTGAAAGTTTGATTCTAGCTAGTCTATCTACTATTTCTATGAGTCATATGCAAGACGTCATTTTAGAAAAGACTTTTTCACTATTCAATAAATAGATATCAATAGTAGATAGAACAGTGAAAGTTTGATTCTAGCTAGTCTATCTACTATTTCTATGAGTCATATGCAAGACGTCATTTTAGAAAAGACTTTTTCACTATTCAATAAATAGATATCAATAGTAGATAGAACAGTGAAAGTTTGATTCTAGCTAGTCTATCTACTATTTCTATGAGTCATATGCAAGACGTCATTTTAGAAAAGACTTTTTCACTATTCAATAAATAGATATCAATAGTAGATAGAACAGTGAAAGTTTGATTCTAGCTAGTCTATCTACTATTTCTATGAGTCATATGCAAGACGTCATTTTAGAAAAGACTTTTTCACTATTCAATAAATAGATATCAATAGTAGATAGAACAGTGAAAGTTTGATTCTAGCTAGTCTATCTACTATTTCTATGAGTCATATGCAAGACGTCATTTTAGAAAAGACTTTTTCACTATTCAATAAATAGATATCAATAGTAGATAGAACAGTGAAAGTTTGATTCTAGCTAGTCTATCTACTATTTCTATGAGTCATATGCAAGACGTCATTTTAGAAAAGACTTTTTCACTATTCAATAAATAGATATCAATAGTAGATAGAACAGTGAAAGTTTGATTCTAGCTAGTCTATCTACTATTTCTATGAGTCATATGCAAGACGTCATTTTAGAAAAGACTTTTTCACTATTCAATAAATAGATATCAATAGTAGATAGAACAGTGAAAGTTTGATTCTAGCTAGTCTATCTACTATTTCTATGAGTCATATGCAAGACGTCATTTTAGAAAAGACTTTTTCACTATTCAATAAATAGATATCAATAGTAGATAGAACAGTGAAAGTTTGATTCTAGCTAGTCTATCTACTATTTCTATGAGTCATATGCAAGACGTCATTTTAGAAAAGACTTTTTCACTATTCAATAAATAGATATCAATAGTAGATAGAACAGTGAAAGTTTGATTCTAGCTAGTCTATCTACTATTTCTATGAGTCATATGCAAGACGTCATTTTAGAAAAGACTTTTTCACTATTCAATAAATAGATATCAATAGTAGATAGAACAGTGAAAGTTTGATTCTAGCTAGTCTATCTACTATTTCTATGAGTCATATGCAAGACGTCATTTTAGAAAAGACTTTTTCACTATTCAATAAATAGATATCAATAGTAGATAGAACAGTGAAAGTTTGATTCTAGCTAGTCTATCTACTATTTCTATGAGTCATATGCAAGACGTCATTTTAGAAAAGACTTTTTCACTATTCAATAAATAGATATCAATAGTAGATAGAACAGTGAAAGTTTGATTCTAGCTAGTCTATCTACTATTTCTATGAGTCATATGCAAGACGTCATTTTAGAAAAGACTTTTTCACTATTCAATAAATAGATATCAATAGTAGATAGAACAGTGAAAGTTTGATTCTAGCTAGTCTATCTACTATTTCTATGAGTCATATGCAAGACGTCATTTTAGAAAAGACTTTTTCACTATTCAATAAATAGATATCAATAGTAGATAGAACAGTGAAAGTTTGATTCTAGCTAGTCTATCTACTATTTCTATGAGTCATATGCAAGACGTCATTTTAGAAAAGACTTTTTCACTATTCAATAAATAGATATCAATAGTAGATAGAACAGTGAAAGTTTGATTCTAGCTAGTCTATCTACTATTTCTATGAGTCATATGCAAGACGTCATTTTAGAAAAGACTTTTTCACTATTCAATAAATAGATATCAATAGTAGATAGAACAGTGAAAGTTTGATTCTAGCTAGTCTATCTACTATTTCTATGAGTCATATGCAAGACGTCATTTTAGAAAAGACTTTTTCACTATTCAATAAATAGATATCAATAGTAGATAGAACAGTGAAAGTTTGATTCTAGCTAGTCTATCTACTATTTCTATGAGTCATATGCAAGACGTCATTTTAGAAAAGACTTTTTCACTATTCAATAAATAGATATCAATAGTAGATAGAACAGTGAAAGTTTGATTCTAGCTAGTCTATCTACTATTTCTATGAGTCATATGCAAGACGTCATTTTAGAAAAGACTTTTTCACTATTCAATAAATAGATATCAATAGTAGATAGAACAGTGAAAGTTTGATTCTAGCTAGTCTATCTACTATTTCTATGAGTCATATGCAAGACGTCATTTTAGAAAAGACTTTTTCACTATTCAATAAATAGATATCAATAGTAGATAGAACAGTGAAAGTTTGATTCTAGCTAGTCTATCTACTATTTCTATGAGTCATATGCAAGACGTCATTTTAGAAAAGACTTTTTCACTATTCAATAAATAGATATCAATAGTAGATAGAACAGTGAAAGTTTGATTCTAGCTAGTCTATCTACTATTTCTATGAGTCATATGCAAGACGTCATTTTAGAAAAGACTTTTTCACTATTCAATAAATAGATATCAATAGTAGATAGAACAGTGAAAGTTTGATTCTAGCTAGTCTATCTACTATTTCTATGAGTCATATGCAAGACGTCATTTTAGAAAAGACTTTTTCACTATTCAATAAATAGATATCAATAGTAGATAGAACAGTGAAAGTTTGATTCTAGCTAGTCTATCTACTATTTCTATGAGTCATATGCAAGACGTCATTTTAGAAAAGACTTTTTCACTATTCAATAAATAGATATCAATAGTAGATAGAACAGTGAAAGTTTGATTCTAGCTAGTCTATCTACTATTTCTATGAGTCATATGCAAGACGTCATTTTAGAAAAGACTTTTTCACTATTCAATAAATAGATATCAATAGTAGATAGAACAGTGAAAGTTTGATTCTAGCTAGTCTATCTACTATTTCTATGAGTCATATGCAAGACGTCATTTTAGAAAAGACTTTTTCACTATTCAATAAATAGATATCAATAGTAGATAGAACAGTGAAAGTTTGATTCTAGCTAGTCTATCTACTATTTCTATGAGTCATATGCAAGACGTCATTTTAGAAAAGACTTTTTCACTATTCAATAAATAGATATCAATAGTAGATAGAACAGTGAAAGTTTGATTCTAGCTAGTCTATCTACTATTTCTATGAGTCATATGCAAGACGTCATTTTAGAAAAGACTTTTTCACTATTCAATAAATAGATATCAATAGTAGATAGAACAGTGAAAGTTTGATTCTAGCTAGTCTATCTACTATTTCTATGAGTCATATGCAAGACGTCATTTTAGAAAAGACTTTTTCACTATTCAATAAATAGATATCAATAGTAGATAGAACAGTGAAAGTTTGATTCTAGCTAGTCTATCTACTATTTCTATGAGTCATATGCAAGACGTCATTTTAGAAAAGACTTTTTCACTATTCAATAAATAGATATCAATAGTAGATAGAACAGTGAAAGTTTGATTCTAGCTAGTCTATCTACTATTTCTATGAGTCATATGCAAGACGTCATTTTAGAAAAGACTTTTTCACTATTCAATAAATAGATATCAATAGTAGATAGAACAGTGAAAGTTTGATTCTAGCTAGTCTATCTACTATTTCTATGAGTCATATGCAAGACGTCATTTTAGAAAAGACTTTTTCACTATTCAATAAATAGATATCAATAGTAGATAGAACAGTGAAAGTTTGATTCTAGCTAGTCTATCTACTATTTCTATGAGTCATATGCAAGACGTCATTTTAGAAAAGACTTTTTCACTATTCAATAAATAGATATCAATAGTAGATAGAACAGTGAAAGTTTGATTCTAGCTAGTCTATCTACTATTTCTATGAGTCATATGCAAGACGTCATTTTAGAAAAGACTTTTTCACTATTCAATAAATAGATATCAATAGTAGATAGAACAGTGAAAGTTTGATTCTAGCTAGTCTATCTACTATTTCTATGAGTCATATGCAAGACGTCATTTTAGAAAAGACTTTTTCACTATTCAATAAATAGATATCAATAGTAGATAGAACAGTGAAAGTTTGATTCTAGCTAGTCTATCTACTATTTCTATGAGTCATATGCAAGACGTCATTTTAGAAAAGACTTTTTCACTATTCAATAAATAGATATCAATAGTAGATAGAACAGTGAAAGTTTGATTCTAGCTAGTCTATCTACTATTTCTATGAGTCATATGCAAGACGTCATTTTAGAAAAGACTTTTTCACTATTCAATAAATAGATATCAATAGTAGATAGAACAGTGAAAGTTTGATTCTAGCTAGTCTATCTACTATTTCTATGAGTCATATGCAAGACGTCATTTTAGAAAAGACTTTTTCACTATTCAATAAATAGATATCAATAGTAGATAGAACAGTGAAAGTTTGATTCTAGCTAGTCTATCTACTATTTCTATGAGTCATATGCAAGACGTCATTTTAGAAAAGACTTTTTCACTATTCAATAAATAGATATCAATAGTAGATAGAACAGTGAAAGTTTGATTCTAGCTAGTCTATCTACTATTTCTATGAGTCATATGCAAGACGTCATTTTAGAAAAGACTTTTTCACTATTCAATAAATAGATATCAATAGTAGATAGAACAGTGAAAGTTTGATTCTAGCTAGTCTATCTACTATTTCTATGAGTCATATGCAAGACGTCATTTTAGAAAAGACTTTTTCACTATTCAATAAATAGATATCAATAGTAGATAGAACAGTGAAAGTTTGATTCTAGCTAGTCTATCTACTATTTCTATGAGTCATATGCAAGACGTCATTTTAGAAAAGACTTTTTCACTATTCAATAAATAGATATCAATAGTAGATAGAACAGTGAAAGTTTGATTCTAGCTAGTCTATCTACTATTTCTATGAGTCATATGCAAGACGTCATTTTAGAAAAGACTTTTTCACTATTCAATAAATAGATATCAATAGTAGATAGAACAGTGAAAGTTTGATTCTAGCTAGTCTATCTACTATTTCTATGAGTCATATGCAAGACGTCATTTTAGAAAAGACTTTTTCACTATTCAATAAATAGATATCAATAGTAGATAGAACAGTGAAAGTTTGATTCTAGCTAGTCTATCTACTATTTCTATGAGTCATATGCAAGACGTCATTTTAGAAAAGACTTTTTCACTATTCAATAAATAGATATCAATAGTAGATAGAACAGTGAAAGTTTGATTCTAGCTAGTCTATCTACTATTTCTATGAGTCATATGCAAGACGTCATTTTAGAAAAGACTTTTTCACTATTCAATAAATAGATATCAATAGTAGATAGAACAGTGAAAGTTTGATTCTAGCTAGTCTATCTACTATTTCTATGAGTCATATGCAAGACGTCATTTTAGAAAAGACTTTTTCACTATTCAATAAATAGATATCAATAGTAGATAGAACAGTGAAAGTTTGATTCTAGCTAGTCTATCTACTATTTCTATGAGTCATATGCAAGACGTCATTTTAGAAAAGACTTTTTCACTATTCAATAAATAGATATCAATAGTAGATAGAACAGTGAAAGTTTGATTCTAGCTAGTCTATCTACTATTTCTATGAGTCATATGCAAGACGTCATTTTAGAAAAGACTTTTTCACTATTCAATAAATAGATATCAATAGTAGATAGAACAGTGAAAGTTTGATTCTAGCTAGTCTATCTACTATTTCTATGAGTCATATGCAAGACGTCATTTTAGAAAAGACTTTTTCACTATTCAATAAATAGATATCAATAGTAGATAGAACAGTGAAAGTTTGATTCTAGCTAGTCTATCTACTATTTCTATGAGTCATATGCAAGACGTCATTTTAGAAAAGACTTTTTCACTATTCAATAAATAGATATCAATAGTAGATAGAACAGTGAAAGTTTGATTCTAGCTAGTCTATCTACTATTTCTATGAGTCATATGCAAGACGTCATTTTAGAAAAGACTTTTTCACTATTCAATAAATAGATATCAATAGTAGATAGAACAGTGAAAGTTTGATTCTAGCTAGTCTATCTACTATTTCTATGAGTCATATGCAAGACGTCATTTTAGAAAAGACTTTTTCACTATTCAATAAATAGGTATCAATAGTAGATAGAACAGTGAAAGTTTGATTCTAGCTAGTCTATCTACTATTTCTATGAGTCATATGCAAGACGTCATTTTAGAAAAGACTTTTTCACTATTCAATAAATAGATATCAATAGTAGATAGAACAGTGAAAGTTTGATTCTAGCTAGTCTATCTACTATTTCTATGAGTCATATGCAAGACGTCATTTTAGAAAAGACTTTTTCACTATTCAATAAATAGATATCAATAGTAGATAGAACAGTGAAAGTTTGATTCTAGCTAGTCTATCTACTATTTCTATGAGTCATATGCAAGACGTCATTTTAGAAAAGACTTTTTCACTATTCAATAAATAGATATCAATAGTAGATAGAACAGTGAAAGTTTGATTCTAGCCAGTCTATCTACTATTTCTATGAGTCATATGCAAGACGTCATTTTAGAAAAGACTTTTTCACTATTCAATAAATAGATATCAATAGTAGATAGAACAGTGAAAGTTTGATTCTAGCTAGTCTATCTACTATTTCTATGAGTCATATGCAAGACCTCATTTTCGAAAAGACTTTTTCACTATTCAATAAATAGATATCAATAGTAGATAGAACAGTGAAAGTTTGATTCTAGCTAGTCTATCTACTATTTCTATGAGTCATATGCAAGACGTCATTTTAGAAAAGACTTTTTCACTATTCAATAAATAGATATCAATAGTAGATAGAACAGTGAAAGTTTGATTCTAGCTAGTCTATCTACTATTTCTATGAGTCATATGCAAGACGTCATTTTAGAAAAGACTTTTTCACTATTCAATAAATAGATATCAATAGTAGATAGAACAGTGAAAGTTTGATTCTAGCTAGTCTATCTACTATTTCTATGAGTCATATGCAAGACGTCATTTTAGAAAAGACTTTTTCACTATTCAATAAATAGATATCAATAGTAGATAGAACAGTGAAAGTTTGATTCTAGCTAGTCTATCTACTATTTCTATGAGTCATATGCAAGACGTCATTTTAGAAAAGACTTTTTCACTATTCAATAAATAGATATCAATAGTAGATAGAACAGTGAAAGTTTGATTCTAGCTAGTCTATCTACTATTTCTATGAGTCATATGCAAGACGTCATTTTAGAAAAGACTTTTTCACTATTCAATAAATAGATATCAATAGTAGATAGAACAGTGAAAGTTTGATTCTAGCTAGTCTATCTACTATTTCTATGAGTCATATGCAAGACGTCATTTTAGAAAAGACTTTTTCACTATTCAATAAATAGATATCAATAGTAGATAGAACAGTGAAAGTTTGATTCTAGCTAGTCTATCTACTATTTCTATGAGTCATATGCAAGACGTCATTTTAGAAAAGACTTTTTCACTATTCAATAAATAGATATCAATAGTAGATAGAACAGTGAAAGTTTGATTCTAGCTAGTCTATCTACTATTTCTATGAGTCATATGCAAGACGTCATTTTAGAAAAGACTTTTTCACTATTCAATAAATAGATATCAATAGTAGATAGAACAGTGAAAGTTTGATTCTAGCTAGTCTATCTACTATTTCTATGAGTCATATGCAAGACGTCATTTTAGAAAAGACTTTTTCACTATTCAATAAATAGATATCAATAGTAGATAGAACAGTGAAAGTTTGATTCTAGCTAGTCTATCTACTATTTCTATGAGTCATATGCAAGACGTCATTTTAGAAAAGACTTTTTCACTATTCAATAAATAGATATCAATAGTAGATAGAACAGTGAAAGTTTGATTCTAGCTATTGCATATGCATATTTATAATTCGCATTCTTACGATCGAGGAAGCAATCTTCGAAGTAAAATCTACGTCTGGGGATACACATTTGGGTGGTGAAGACTTTGACAACAGATTAGTGACCCACTTCTTGAAAGAGTTTAAGAGAAAGCATAAAATGAATCTCTCAAATAATGCAAGAGCACTTAGAAGACTTAAGACCGCATGTGAAAGAGCGAAATGAACCTTGTCAACGGCTGCCCAAGCTGGTATCGACATAGACTCACTACATGAAGGCATCGACTTTTATACCTCGATTACAAATACTTGATTTGAAGAAATTTGTGCTGATTTGTTTAGAAGTACAATGGAACCAGTTGAAAGATCTCTCAGGGATGCTAAACTAGACAATGGAAGCATCCATGAGATTGTTCTTGTTGGAGGTTCAACCCGTATTCTGCGTGTGCAAAAACATCTACGAGACTTTTTTAATGGAAAAGAACTAAATAAGTCAATAAATCCTGAGGAAGTAGTTGCTTATGGTGCTGCTATTCAGGCCGCCACTCTTAATGGTGACGAGTCCGAAGTAATTCAGGATCTCCTTTTGTTGGACGCGGCACCGCTTTCTCTTGGTATTGAAACAGCTGGAGGAGTAATGACTCCTTTGATAAAAAGAAACATGTGCATTCCTGCAAAGCAGACTTAGATTTTTACTACATATTCGGACAATCAGCCTGGAGTTTTGATTCAGGTTTATGAAGGAGAACGAACTATGACGAAAGATAATAATTTTCTCGGTAAATTTGAGCTCACTGGAATTCCACTAGCCCCACGAGCTGTACATCAGGTCGAAGCTAACGGAATTTGAAATGTTAGCGCTGTTGAAAAATCTATGGGTAAATCAAGTAAGATCGCGATCACTAATGACAAGAATCGTTTATCTAGGGATGAAATTGAGCCAATGGTCAATGATGCTGAGCACTACCGTACCGAGGATGAGAAACAAAGGGAGAAAATTTCAGCTAAGAATGCTCTTGAATCCTATTGTTTTTATATGAAACAGACTATCGAAGGCGAGGATATGAAAAACAAGATTAGTGATGGTGACCGCAGCACAGTCTTGGGTACCTGTAATGAGACTTTAAAATGGCTGGATGCCAATCAGTTGGCTGAGAAAGAGGAATTTGAAGACAAGCAAAAAGCAATTGAAAATATTTTTAAGCCCATAATAACAAAGCTTTATCAAGGGATTGGAAGTATGCCTGGAGAAAGGCCTGGCCGACCCCAAGAATCTGGTGGACCAACAATAGAAGATGTTGATTAAGCCCCCACCAAAATATTCCATCCTCGCTGTAAAATCTCCCTGGAAAATTTTTCTTGACCTTTTCTCCTTACACTTATCTTTTTTATTTAATATGTGATCGTTTTTCAAGTCAAGAAAGAAATGGCTACCGCAAACCATCCGCACCAATGGGGCATCTTTTTTCTTTATTTCTATTTATTTCAACATTGGCCGAATCACATACTACAGCTCCTTCCGCTACTTTTGAGACGTGAATGATGGGGATCGCCTATTGTTCCTTATGATAGCTGCTGTTCCTCGTCTATTTATATTTTAGCACTAGCCACCAAGAAAGTCTTTATATTTCTTGCTGACTAGGGTATAACTTAAAGGAGTACCTAGTTAGAAGATTGCTTTTCCATCTTTTTTTAATATTGGTCCGTTTTTACTGTCATAGTTTGAAAAGATATTAGTTTGTGAAAATAAAAGAGAACCATCTATGACAATATTTGGGGCTCATGACGGACATGTCAACTGGACTTGTGTGCAAAACTGGGCGAAGCTCAGACGGTGTGTAACTCGATGCAAAATCGAAAGTTCTAGTGGGCTTTTTAAAATCCTAAAGTGAATAGATTAGGGTAAAATAATTTACAGAAAAACTGCATTTGTTGGTGTCCTTTCCGGATTATTTTCTATATGACGTCATGATACCGTGCTAACGTCCCAGTATAAAGCGTTAAAATCAATAGTTTTAAAATACTTATTTGCTCTTTGCCAATTTCCAGCTAAAAAAAGGCTGAAAGTTTTTATCATTTGGGTTTTAAATAATATAGAGATAATCCTCATTTGGAATGGTGCCGCTCCGTCAAAACCTTACATGAAATAGTTTTACTTGCTCAA
This sequence comes from Artemia franciscana, assembly GCF_032884065.1. Lineage (NCBI taxonomy): Eukaryota > Metazoa > Arthropoda > Branchiopoda > Anostraca > Artemiidae > Artemia > Artemia franciscana. The sequence goes on from NW_027063939.1 coordinate 13,120, forward strand.
AAGTTTGGGGATCTTGCTCTTTAACATATGGCAACACGGAAGATGATTTGTGGGCGGAGGGATGGGGAGAATTAAGTTTTCTAAACAACAAAATAGGTTCATATTAGTTAAGAAAAAACATATGAGAGCATAGAAACATTAGAAATGTTTAGGTTTTTAATTCTATTTGGCACAATGGTGTCTGAGGTTACAGGTTGCAGTGTTTGCCCTTATAAAGACTGAGCTATGGCCTGTTGTAACAGAAAGTCTCAAAACACGCTTTGGAAAAGAACTGTATAATGATGAAAAACTTCCATTTAACGTCAATTTAATAATAGTAACTATTATGTCATGTAATGTAATAATATGAAGTTCACGAGAAACTGGTAAAGTAGTCTTTGTAAGACTTTTAAAAACCTTTGAAAAACAGCTAGTATTGATATGGGTCGGAAGTTCGATGGATCGTCCTAAGGGTCACCTTTATGCAGAGGGATTAGTCTTGCTTTTTTTTATTATCGAAGGAAAAACGCCACTTCTTAGAGACAGGTTTATCAAATAAGTTAATGGCTCTAGGATAGAAGGGAGGGCTGCTTTCAGGGCTTTTGTGTGTATCTGGTTAAATCCAGATGCTGATGTGCCTTTCAAGGTCTTCACAATTAGCTCTTCTTCAGTTGATGTCACAGGAATTATTGCCATCGATTTGGTGCAGGGTGAGTCAAAGTAATGCTTGTAGGATTTCTGGGGACTTCTCGCAGAATTAGATGTAATTCCTCCTATCCCTATGAAAAATGTACTGAGTTCTTTTGCAGCCTGAGTGGGTCCCGTAACAGTTTCCCCGTTGACAAAAAGTCTGGAAGGCAATTCTGCTTTCTTATCATTTGGTCGCAAAATCGAATCAATGATCATCCAGACATTTCGTCCATCTTTCCCACTTTCCGATATTTTGTTGTTCACGTAATCTCTTTTTGCTTTCCTCATAACTGAATGAAGGCATTTCTTATACGTCTCATATCTCTCTAGGTTTTCTCAGTTTGGGTGGGTTCTGTAATTTATCCATAACTTGTTTTTCTTATTTATGCACTTGAGTAGGCTTTCGGTAGCCCATGGACATATTGATGTATTTTTCCTACTATGGTTTCTTGATTTCTCTTGAAAACAGCATGTTTTATATGCAGCTACAAAAGCATTGTGGAAAATTTCAAAACCGTCGTTCACATCTTCATTTGCTAGGACACTGTCCCAAGAAACTTTTTTTTAACTCATCATTTAATAGTTTAAGATTATCCTCTTTAAGATTAATTACTTGTAGATCCTGATTAATTCTTAGGAGTGGAGTTGGCATCCTCGCTGTGTTGAAGATAGTGTGTATAGGAAAATGATCAAATGTGCCGCTGGTGACGACTGATATCTTCACCGCACATAATGTAGAAAAAATGTTGTCGATCAGTGAGTGTGTATTTTCTGTTACTCTGGTTGGAATCGTAATTGAGGGGTAAATATTAGACCCTGACATAATAGTGAGAAGATTCACAGAGCTGTTTGTCAGAGGAAGGGCTAGATTAATGTTAAAATCACCCATGATGATCACATCTTGGTATCCATAAAAGCAGAAACAGAACCAGAGGGTGAGCGATATATTTCTCCAATCAATATCTTTTTCTTAGAAGGTCCCATATAACTTAAGGAAAAGTGATTCAAAAATGCCTTCAACATTCCGGTTCAGTTCGTTGTTAATATGCAGAGCATATTCATTCCTTGCATAAATAGCCAATCCTCCTCTAAATAGCTCTATAAACGACGAATATAATCCTTGACAGTTATGTTGAAGCACAAGTTGAGAACTGAGATTCAGAGCGTCCCTTCGTCAAATCCATTGAATCAACATATTTACTTCTAGGAAAATTACTTTAAACTAAATAACGGCAAATCATCTTCATTACTTATTATTTCATCAAAAATTTTCATTAAATCCAAAAAAGAATTCTCTAATTGCTTGAACCGGCTATAATTTTTTGGTAGTGAAGAAGTGATTAGTCCCCGGGATGAAGAATAGGAACTCATTATTTACCTAATAATTTCCAGGGGACATGGCCATATCTTGGAGTGAAGCAAAAGCCATGAGAAATACACACCCGTAGGAACCTTTTCGAACTCTTAAAGAGAAAAACGAACTCTTAAACTTCCTCAGGATTTATTGACTTATTTAGTTCTTTTCCATTAAAAAAGTCTCGTAGATGTTTTTGCACACGCAGAATACGGGTTGAACCTCCAACAAGAACAATCTCATGGATGCTTCCATTGTCTAGTTTAGCATCCCTGAGAGATCTTTCAACTGGTTCCATTGTACTTCTAAACAAATCAGCACAAATTTCTTCAAATCAAGTATTTGTAATCGAGGTATAAAAGTCGATGCCTTCATGTAGTGAGTCTATGTCGATACCAGCTTGGGCAGCCGTTGACAAGGTTCATTTCGCTCTTTCACATGCGGTCTTAAGTCTTCTAAGTGCTCTTGCATTATTTGAGAGATTCATTTTATGCTTTCTCTTAAACTCTTTCAAGAAGTGGGTCACTAATCTGTTGTCAAAGTCTTCACCACCCAAATGTGTATCCCCAGACGTAGATTTTACTTCGAAGATTGCTTCCTCGATCGTAAGAATGCTCACATCAAAAGTACCACCACCAAGATCGAAAATGAGTACATTTTTTTCAGCTTCATCCTTTTTTTCAAGGCCATAGGCAATCGCAGCGGCAGTTGGTTCATTAATGATGCGAAGAATATTCTATCCTGCAATGAAACCAGCATCTTTTGTAGCTTGTCTTTGGGAATCATTGAAATAAGCAGTGATAACAGCGTCAGTGACCGATTTTCCGATATAAGCCTCGGCGATTTTTCATCTTACTAAGAATCATTGAAGAGATCTCTTCCGGCATAAAAGCCTTTGTCTCGCCTTTCAATTCAACTTGAATTTTTGGTCTGCCATCTGTACTGATTACCTTGAATGGCCAATGTTTCATGTCTGATTGAACTGAATAATCTTCAAATTTCCTACCAATTAGTCTTTTGGCATCAAAAACTGTGTTTAAAGGGTTCATGGCTCCTCGGTTTTTGGCAGCATCTCCAATCAGATGTTCAGTATCAGTAAATGCCACATAAGATGGTGTCGTTCGATTACCCTGGTCGTTGGCGACCAGGGTAATCATTTCTAATATTTCTTTCTGAATTGCTTTATAATAGCACATGGATGCAGTTTCTTAGGAAAAACTTGCAAAATCAACCACATCTCTTAATTATTACATAAGTACTGAAAATTATATACCAACAAATCTTTATTAGGTGAAAATTATCATGCATTTATAACTTCAGTAGCAACTGAAAAGGATGGATTTCCTTTCCGCAAAAAGCTTCAAAATCAAGAATTGTTTGATGATATCATATCAAACAGTAGGTAACGAACTGTAGTAAAGAGCGACCCGGCTCAATAGTAACCAAAACTCTAAAAAAACGAAATTTTGATATCAATAGTTACATCAAAATAATCGCATTGTACTGCTGATTTTAAATTTATATGTTTCATCAAGTTTAATCTTACCCATCAAAAGTTACGAGTCTGAGAAAACTGCCTTATTTTAGAAAATAGGGGGAAACACCCCCTAAAAGTCACAGAATTTTAACGAAATTCACACCATCAGATTCAGTGTATTAGAAAACCCAACTGTAGAAGTTTCAAGCTCCTATCTACAGAAATGTGGAATTTTGTATTTTTTGCCAGAAGACAGATCATGGATGCGTGTTTATTTGCTTGTTTTTTTTTTTTTTGTTTTTTTTTTTTATTTCCACGGGTGATCGTGTCGATCCAGTTGTCCTAGAATGTCGACGATATTGACCATAGCGTTTTTTTCATATTCATCTTTACATAAATGCTCCACTATCCTGAACAATATGCAGCAGCACAAATACTAAGTTTTACTTTACACCCATCAAATGCCCCGGTTTGAGATTCATAGTGATTTCATTTTTTTCCCAAGTAATCATATTGTCAACCTGTAATTCCGTTTTAGATTCGAATCTAAAAAGCTAAGTTTGCATTTGAGATGATTTACTTCAGAATCACCTTCAATTTTGGGGGCGAATTTTAAGGTGGAGCTAAAAATACTGTGTATAGTCAAACAGTTCGTGGTAACGAAGTGCAGTAAGGAGCGACCCGGCTCAATAGTAACCGAAACTCTAAAAAGCGGAATTTTTATAACAATAGTTCACATTTAATGCTGGTTTTATATATATAAGTTTAATTAAGTTTAGAATTACCTTTCAAAAGTTACGAGCCTGAGAAAATTTGCCTTATTTAGAAAATAGGGGGAAATACTCCTTAATAGTCATACAATCTTAACGAAAATCACACCATCAGATTCAGCGTATCAGAGAACCGTATTGTAGAAGTTTCCAGCTCCTATCAACAAAAATGTGGAATGTTTTTGCCACAAGGCAGATCACGGATGCGTGTTTATTTGTTTGTTTTTTGTGTTTTTGTGTTGATTCCCCCCCCCCCCCAGGGTTGATCGCAACGACCCAGTGGTCCTAGATTGTCGTAACGGTACCACCATCGAAGTAGATAACCAGCGGGTTGTTCCATATTCCCCATTATTATCAAAAACATTTAATGCACACATAAACATTGAATACTGTAACTCCGTAAAGGCAATCAAATACATATGTAAATACGTCAACAAAGGCAGTGACATGGCAGTTTTTGGCTTGCAGCCCGAAATCAAAGATTTCGACGAAATCGTACAATATCAGGCTGGAAGATACATAAGCAGTAATGAAGCTGTTTGGCGAATTCTTTCATTTCCGATATATGAACGTAGTCCAGCTGTAGTTCACTTAGCGGTACATTTACAGAATGGTCAACGTGTTTATTTAACGGAAACGAACGTGCAACAAAGAGCCCTGAATCCACCGGATACAACATTAACAACTTTTTTTTCGCTTTGCAAAAATGATTCTTTTGCAAAAAAACTGCTGTATACTGAAGTGCCTTCGTATTACACGTGGAATACTAAAAATAAAGTATTAGAACGTCAAAAACAGGGTAAGTCAGTCGACGGCCAACCTACCATCTTCAAAGATACCACGATAGGAAGACTCTACACCGTTCACCCCAATCAACATGAATGCTTCTTTCTACGCCTGCTTTTGGTGAATGTACCCGGTCCGACATCCTTTGAGTATTTGAGAACTGTAAACGGTACTATACATGACACTTACCGTAGTGCATGCCAAGCTCTGAATTTATTGGAGAATGACAAACACTGGGATAACTGCATCAATGACGCTTGCGAAACGTCAACACCAAGTCAAATTCATGTATTGTTTGGTATCATTTTAACAACTTGCTCTCCATCAGCTCCTACAGAGTTATGGGAAAAATATAAGTCAAAAATGTCCGAAGACATACTCCATCGAAAACAGTTAGAGACGTCAGATATGACTTTTGATTTTACATCAGAAATTTATAACTACACTTTAGTTATTATAGAAGATTTGTGCGTACGTATGGCATACAAACCTCTTCAGGATTTGGGAATGCCTTCACCTAACCGTATCGCTGCTGTTTCGACATGTGTAGAATTGGATCGTGAACAAAGTTACAGTACGAGTGATCTATTGTCGTATGTACAAAATAACATTTACAAGTTAACGTCGGAACAAAAAGACATTTATGATACGATAATGCATTGTGTCGATAACAACGTTGGAGAAATTTTCTTTTTGGATGCGCCAGGAGGTACTGGTAAAACGTTTGTGATAAAACTGATTCTGGCATCAATTTGATCAAAAAATGATATAGCGTTGGCAATTGCGTCGTCCGGAATAGCCGCAACATTGCTGCCTGGTGGAAGAACTGCTCATTCCGCTTTGAAATTGCCTCTGAATTTGCATTCTACAGAAACTCCCACGTGCAATATTTCCCAATCATCTGGGATGGGTAAAGTATTGCAGCAATGCAAACTTATTATTTGGGATGAGTGCACAATGGCACACAAAAAATCGCTCGAGGCTCTGGATCAATGCTTGAAAGATTTGAGAGGGAAGTCGAAACCCTTTGGCAGCTCATTAATATTGCTTGCGGGAGATTTCAGGCAAACATTACCTATAATACCTAGATCAACTCCTGCAGACGAAATGAATGCTTGCCTGAAAAATTCTAATTTATGGGCACACGCAAAAATATTAAAATTAACTACAAATATGCGTGTCCGATTGCAAAACGATGACTCTGGTCAAACATTTTCAGATCAATTGCTGGCAATTAGAAACGGAAAGCTCCCAGTAGACTCAATTTCAGGACGTACACAACTACCTGCTGATTTCTGTAATTTAGTGACGTCCAAAAATGAATTGATTGAAAAAGTATTTCCGAATATTATAAAAAATTATAAAAATAATAAATGGCTAAGTGAAAGAGCGATTCTCGCACCCAAAAATATAGACGTCCACGAAATCAAAAATATTGTTTTGACCAAGATTCGAGACCAGGAAGTCCTTAACAAGTCAGTCGACACAGTTTTGGAACCAAATGAAGCGGTTAATTATCCTTCTGAATTTTTAAATTCCATAGATCCTTCAGGGTTTCCACCACACGTGCTACAACTAAAAATAGGCGTACCAATAATACTTTTAAGAAATATCAACCCACCAAAGCTTTGCAATGGCACGCGACTTGCCGTAAAAAAAACAATGGAAAACCTAATAGAGGCCACAATCTTGACAGGGCCTTTTGAGGGTGAGGCTGTTCTTATTCCTCGCATTCCCATGATTCCAACGGATCTGCCTTTTCAATGTTTGATCAAATGTTTGACCAGAGTCATCGTTTTGCCATCGGACACGCATATTTGTAGTTAATTTTAATATTTTTGCGTGTGCCCATAAATTAGAATTTTTCAGGCAAGCATTCATTTCGTCTGCAGGAGTTGATCTAGGTATTATAGGTAATGTTTGCCTGAAATCTCCCGCAAGCAATATTAATGAGCTGCCAAAGGGTTTCGACTTCCCTCTCAAATCTTTCAAGCATTGATCCAGAGCCTCGAGCGATTTTTTGTGTGCCATTGTGCACTCATCCCAAATAATAAGTTTGCATTGCTGCAATACTTTACCCATCCCAGATGATTGGGAAATATTGCACGTGGGAGTTTCTGTAGAATGCAAATTCAGAGGCAATTTCAAAGCGGAATGAGCAGTTCTTCCACCAGGCAGCAATGTTGCGGCTATTCCGGACGACGCAATTGCCAACGCTATATCATTTTTTGATCAAATTGATGCCAGAATCAGTTTTATCACAAACGTTTTACCAGTACCTCCTGGCGCATCCAAAAAGAAAATTTCTCCAACGTTGTTATCGACACAATGCATTATCGTATCATAAATGTCTTTTTGTTCCGACGTTAACTTGTAAATGTTATTTTGTACATACGACAATAGATCACTCGTACTGTAACTTTGTTCACGATCCAATTCTACACATGTCGAAACAGCAGCGATACGGTTAGGTGAAGGCATTCCCAAATCCTGAAGAGGTTTGTATGCCATACGTAAGCACAAATCTTCTATAATAACTAAAGTGTAGTTATAAATTTCTGATGTAAAATCAAAAGTCATATCTGACGTCTCTAACTGTTTTCGATGGAGTATGTCTTCGGACATTTTTGACTTATATTTTTCCCATTACTCTGTAGGAGCTGATGGAGAGCAAGTTGTTAAAATGATACCAAACAATACATGAATTTGACTTGGTGTTGACGTTTCGCAAGCGTCATTGATGCAGTTATCCCAGTGTTTGTCATTCTCCAATAAATTCAGAGCTTGGCATGCACTACGGTAAGTGTCATGTATAGTACCGTTTACAGTTCTCAAATACTCAAAGGATGTCGGACCGGGTATATTCACCAAAAGCAGGCGTAGAAAGAAGCATTCATGTTGATTGGGGTGAACGGTGTAGAGTCTTCCTATCGTGGTATCTTTGAAGATGGTAGGTTGGCCGTCGACTGACTTACCCTGTTTTTGACGTTCTAATACTTTATTTTTAGTATTCCACGTGTAATACGAAGGCACTTCAGTATACAGCAGTTTTTTTGCAAAAGAATCATTTTTGCAAAGCGAAAAAAAAGTTGTTAATGTTGTATCCGGTGGATTCAGGGCTCTTTGTTGCACGTTCGTTTCCGTTAAATAAACACGTTGACCATTCTGTAAATGTACCGCTAAGTGAACTACAGCTGGACTACGTTCATATATCGGAAATGAAAGAATTCGCCAAACAGCTTTATTACTGCTTATGTATCTTCCAGCCTGATATTGTACGATTTCGTCGAAATCTTTGATTTCGGGCTGCAAGCCAAAAACTGCCATGTCACTGCCTTTGTTGACGTATTTACATATGTATTTGATTGCCTTTACGGAGTTACAGTATTCAATGTTTATGTGTGCATTAAATGTTTTTGATAATAATGGGGAATATGGAACAACCCGCTGGTTATCTACTTCGATGGTGGTACCGTTACGACAATCTAGGACCACTGGGTCGTTGCGATCAACCCTGGGGGGGGGGGGGGAATCAACACAAAAACACAAAAAACAAACAAATAAACACGCATCCGTGATCTGCCTTGTGGCAAAAATATTCCACATTTTTGTTGATAGGAGCTGGAAACTTCTACAATACGGTTCTCTGATACGCTGAATCTGATGGTGTGATTTTCGTTAAGATTGTATGACTATTAAGGAGTATTTCCCCCTATTTTCTAAATAAGGCATATTTTCTCAGGCTCGTAACTTTTGAAAGGTAATTCTAAACTTAATTAAACTTATATATATAAAACCAGCATTAAATGTGAACTATTGTTATAAAAATTCCGCTTTTTAGAGTTTCGGTTACTATTGAGCCGGGTCGCTCCTTACTGCACTTCGTTACCACGAACTGTTTGCCTATACACAGTATTTTTAGCTCCACCTTAAAATTCGCCCCCAAAATTGAAGGTGATTCTGAAGTAAATCATCTCAAATGCAAACTTAGCTTTTTAGATTCGAATCTAAAACGGAATTACAGGTTGACAATATGATTACTGGGGAAAAAAATGAAATCACTATGAATCTCAAACCGGGGCATTTGATGGGTGTAAAGTAAAACTTAGTATTTGTGCTGCTGCATATTGTTCAGGATAGTGGAGCATTTATGTAAAGATGAATATGAAAAAAACGCTATGGTCAATATCGTCGACATTCTAGGACAACTGGATCGACACGATCACCCGTGGAAATAAAAAAAAAAAAAAAAAAAAAACAAGCAAATAAACACGCATCCATGATCTGTCTTCTGGCAAAAAATACAAAATTCCACATTTCTGTAGATAGGAGCTTGAATTCTAATCTATTGATTCTAGACCAGCTAGAATCAATAGTAGATAGAACAGTGAAAGTTTGATTCTAGCTAGTCTATCTACTATTTCTATGAGTCATATGCAAGATGTCATTTTAGAAAAGACTTTTTCACTATTCAATAAATAGATTCAAATCTATTTGAATCTAGAATCAAACTTTCTGTTTGATTCTAATAGAATCAATAGAATAGCACTAGTTCGTATGTGACGTCTTGCATATGGTTCTAGAATTCTAATCTATTGATTCTAGCTAGTCTATCTACTATTTCTATGAGTCATATGCAAGACGTCATTTTAGAAAAGACTTTTTCACTATTCAATAAATAGATTCAAATCTATTTGAATCTAGAATCAAACTTTCTGTTTGATTCTAATAGAATCAATAGAATAGCACTAGTTCGTATGTGACGTCTTGCATATGGTTCTAGAATTCTAATCTATTGATTCTAGACCAGCTAGAATCAATAGTAGATAGAACAGTGAAAGTTTGATTCTAGCTAGTCTATCTACTATTTCTATGAGTCATATGCAAGACGTCATTTTAGAAAAGACTTTTTCACTATTCAATAAATAGATTCAAATCTATTTGAATCTAGAATCAAACTTTCTGTTTGATTCTAATAGAATCAATAGAATAGCACTAGTTCGTATGTGACGTCTTGCATATGGTTCTAGAATTCTAATCTATTGATTCTAGACCAGCTAGAATCAATAGTAGATAGAACAGTGAAAGTTTGATTCTAGCTAGTCTATCTACTATTTCTATGAGTCATATGCAAGACGTCACTTTAGAAAAGACTTTTTCACTATTCAATAAATAGATTCAAATCTATTTGTATCTAGAATCAAACTTTCTGTTTGATTCTAATAGAATCAATAGAATAGCACTAGTTCGTATGTGACGTCTTGCATATGGTTCTAGAATTCTAATCTATTGATTCTAGACCAGCTAGAATCAATAGTAGATAGAACAGTGAAAGTTTGATTCTAGCTAGTCTATCTACTATTTCTATGAGTCATATGCAAGACGTCATTTTAGAAAAGACTTTTTCACTATTCAATAAATAGATTCAAATCTATTTGAATCTAGAATCAAACTTTCTGTTTGATTCTAATAGAATCAATAGAATAACACTAGTTCGAATGTGAGGTCTTGCATATGGTTCTAGAATTCTAATCTATTGATTCTAGCTAGTCTATCTACTATTTCTATGAGTCGTATGCAAGACGTCACTTTAGAAAAGACTTTTTCACTATTCAATAAATAGATTCAAATCTATTTGTATCTAGAATCAAACTTTCTGTTTGATTCTAATAGAATCAATAGAATAGCACTAGTTCGTATGTGACGTCTTGCATATGGTTCTAGAATTCTAATCTATTGATTCTAGACCAGCTAGAATCAATAGTAGATAGAACAGTGAAAGTTTGATTCTAGCTAGTCTATCTACTATTTCTATGAGTCATATGCAAGACGTCATTTTAGAAAAGACTTTTTCACTATTCAATAAATAGATTCAAATCTATTTGAATCTAGAATCAAACTTTCTGTTTGATTCTAATAGAATCAATAGAATAACACTAGTTCGAATGTGAGGTCTTGCATATGGTTCTAGAATTCTAATCTATTGATTCTAGCTAGTCTATCTACTATTTCTATGAGTCGTATGCAAGACGTCATTTTAGAAAAGACTTTTTCACTATTCAATAAATAGATTCAAATCTATTTGAATCTAGAATCAAACTTTCTGTTTGATTCTAATAGAATCAATAGAATAGCACTAGTTCGTATGTGACGTCTTGCATATAGTTCTAGAATTCTAATCTATTGATTCTAGACCAGCTAGAATCAATAGTAGACAGAACAGTGAAAGTTTGATTCTAGCTAGTCTATCTACTATTTCTATGAGTCATATGCAAGACGTCATTTTAGAAAAGACTTTTTCACTATTCAATAAATAGATTCAAATCTATTTGAATCTAGAATCAAACTTTCTGTTTGATTCTAATAGAATCAATAGAATAGCACTAGTTCGTATGTGACGTCTTGCATATGGTTCTAGAATTCTAATCTATTAATTCTAGACCAGCTAGAATCAATAGTAGATAGAACAGTGAAAGTTTGATTCTAGCTAGTCTATCTACTATTTCTATGAGTCATATGCAAGACGTCATTTTAGAAAAGACTTTTTCACTATTCAATAAATAGATTCAAATCTATTTGAATCTAGAATCAAACTTTTTGTTTGATTCTAATAGAATCAATAGAATAGCACTAGTTCGTATGTGACGTCTTGCATATGGTTCTAGAATTCTAATCTATTGATTCTAGCTAGTCTATCTACTATTTCTATGAGTCATATGCAAGACGTCATTTTAGAAAAGACTTTTTCACTATTCAATAAATAGATTCAAATCTATTTGAATCTAGAATCAAACTTTCTGTTTGATTCTAATAGAATCAATAGAATAGCACTAGTTCGTATGTGACGTCTTGCATATGGTTCTAGAATTCTAATCTATTGATTCTAGACCAGCTAGAATCAATAGTAGATAGAACAGTGAAAGTTTGATTCTAGCTAGTCTATCTACTATTTCTATGAGTCATATGCAAGACGTCATTTTAGAAAAGACTTTTTCACTATTCAATAAATAGATTCAAATCTATTTGAATCTAGAATCAAACTTTCTGTTTGATTCTAATAGAATCAATAGAATAGCACTAGTTCGTATGTGACGTCTTGCATATGGTTCTAGAATTCTAATCTATTGATTCTAGCTAGTCTATCTACTATTTCTATGAGTCATATGCAAGACGTCATTTTAGAAAAGACTTTTTCACTATTCAATAAATAGATTCAAATCTATTTGAATCTAGAATCAAACTTTCTGTTTGATTCTAATAGAATCAATAGAATAGCACTAGTTCGTATGTGACGTCTTGCATATGGTTCTAGAATTCTAATCTATTGATGCTAGACCAGCTAGAATCAATAGTAGATAGAACAGTGAAAGTTTGATTCTAGCTAGTCTATCTACTATTTCTATGAGTCATATGCAAGACGTCATTTTAGAAAAGACTTTTTCACTATTCAATAAATAGATTCAAATCTATTTGAATCTAGAATCAAACTTTCTGTTTGATTCTAATAGAATCAATAGAATAGCACTAGTTCGTATGTGACGTCTTGCATATTGTTCTAGAATTCTAATCTATTGATTCTAGCTAGTCTATCTACTATTTCTATGAGTCATATGCAAGACGTCATTTTAGAAAAGACTTTTTCACTATTCAATAAATAGATTCAAATCTATTTGAATCTAGAATCAAACTTTCTGTTTGAATCTAATAGAATCAATAGAATAGCACCAGTTCATATGTGACGTCTTGCATATGGTTCTAGAATTCTAATCTATTGATTCTAGACCAGCTAGAATCAATAGTAGATAGAACAGTGAAAGTTTGATTCTAGCTAGTCTATATACTATTTCTATGAGTCATATGCAAGACGTCATTTTAGAAAAGACTTTTTCAATATTCAATAAATAGATTCAAATCTATTTGAATCTAGAATCAAACTTTCTGTTTGATTCTAATAGAATCAATAGAATAGCACTAGTTCGTATGTGACGTCTTGCATATGGTTCTAGAATTCTAATCTATTGATTCTAGCTAGTCTATCTACTATTTCTATGAGTCATATGCAAGACGTCATTTTAGAAAAGACTTTTTCACTATTCAATAAATAGATTCAAATCTATTTGAATCTAGAATCAAACTTTCTGTTTGATTCTAATAGAATCAATAGAATAGCACTAGTTCGTATGTAACGTCTTGCTAAAGGTTCTAGAATTCTAATCTATTGATTCTAGACCAGCTAGAATCAATAGTAGATAGAACAGTGAAAGTTTGATTCTAGCTTGTCTATCTACTATTTCTATGAGTCATATGCAAGACGTCATTTTAGAAAAGACTTTTTCACTATTCAATAAATAGATTCAAATCTATTTGAATCTAGAATCAAACTTTCTGTTTGATTCTAATAGAATCAATAGAATAGCACTAGTTCGAATGTGACGTCTTGCATATGGTTCTAGAATTCTAATCTATTGATTCTAGCTAGTCTATCTACTATTTCTATGAGTCATATGCAAGACGTCATTTTAGAAAAGACTTTTTCACTATTCAATAAATAGATTCAAATCTATTTGAATCTAGAATCAAACTTTCTGTTTGATTCTAATAGAATCAATAGAATAGCACTAGTTCGTATGTGACGTCTTGCATATTGTTCTAGAATTCTAATCTATTGATTCTAGACCAGCTAGAATCAATAGTAGATAGAACAGTGAAAGTTTGATTCTAGCTAGTCTATCTACTATTTCTATGAGTCATATGCAAGACGTCATTTTAGAAAAGACTTTTTCACAATTCAATAAATAGATTCAAATCTATTTGAATCTAGAATCAAACTTTCTGTTTGATTCTAATAGAATCAATAGAATAGCACTAGTTCGTATGTGACGTCTTGCATATGGTTCTAGAATTCTAATCTATTGATTCTACCTAGTCTGTCTACTATTTCTATGAGTCATATGCAAGACGTCATTTTAGAAAAGACTTTTTCACTATTCAATAAATAAGTTCAAATCTATTTGAATCTAGAATCAAACTTTCTGTTTGATTCTAATAGAATCAATAGAATAGCACTAGTTCGTATGTGACGTCTTGCATATGGTTCTAGAATTCTAATCTATTGATTCTAGACCAGCTAGAATCAATAGTAGATAGAACAGTGAAAGTTTGATTCTAGCTAGTCTATCTACTATTTCTATGAGTCATATGCAAGACGGCATTTTAGAAAAGACTTTTTCACTATTCAATAAATAGATTCAAATCTATTTGAATCTAGAATCAAACTTTCTGTTTGATTCTAATAGAATCAATAGAATAGCACTAGTTCGTATGTGACGTCTTGCATATGGTTCTAGAATTCTAATCTATTGATTCTAGCTAGTCTATCTACAATTTCTATGAGTCATATGCAAGAAGTCATTTTAGAAAAGACTTTTTCACTATTCAATAAATAGATTCAAATCTATTTGAATCTAGAATCAAACTTTCTGTTTGATTCTAATAGAATCAATAGAATAGCACTAGTTCGTATGTGACGTCTTGCATATGGTTCTAGAATTCTAATCTATTGATTCTAGACCAGCTAGAATCAATAGTAGATAGAACAGTGAAAGTTTGATTCTAGCTAGTCTATCTACTATTTCTATGAGTCATATGCAAGACGTCATTTTAGAAAAGACTTTTTCACTATTCAATAAATAGATTCAAATCTATTTGAATCTAGAATCAAACTTTCTGTTTGATTCTAATAGAATCAATAGAATAGCACTAGTTCGTATGTGACGTCTTGCATATGGTTCTAGAATTCTAATCTATTGATTCTAGCTAGTCTATCTACTATTTCTATGAGTCATATGCAAGACGTCATTTTAGAAAAGACTTTTTCATTATTCAATAAATAGACTCCAATCTATTTGAATCTAGAATCAAACTTTCTGTTTGATTCTAATAGAATCAATAGAATAGCACTAGTTCGTATGTGACGTCTTGCATATGGTTCTAGAATTATAATCTATTGATTCTAGACCAGCTAGAATCAATAGTAGATAGAACAGTAAAAGTTTGATTCTAGCTAGTCTATCTACTATTTCTATGAGTCATATGCAAGACGTCATTTTAGAAAAGACTTTTTCACTATTCAATAAATAGATTCAAATCTATTTGAACCTAGAATCAAACTTTCTGTTTGATTCTAATAGAATCAATAGAATAGCACTAGTTCGTATGTGACGTCTTGCATATGGTTCTAGAATTCTAATCTATTGATTCTAGCTAGTATATCTACTATTTCTATGAGTCATATGCAAGACGTCATTTTAGAAAAGACTTTTTCACTATTCAATAAATAGATTCAAATCTATTTGAATCTAGAATCAAACTTTCTGTTTGATTCTAATAGAATCAATAGAATAGCACTAGTTCGTATGTGACGTCTTGCATATGGTTCTAGAATTCTAATCTATTGATTCTAGACCAGCTAGAATCAATAGTAGATAGAACAGTGAAAGTTTGATTCTAGCTAGTCTATCTACTATTTCTATGAGTCATATGCAAGACGTAATTTTAGAAAAGACTTTTTCACTATTCAATAAATAGATTCAAATCTATTTGAATCTAGAATCAAACTTTCTGTTTGATTCTAATAGAATCAATAGAATAGCACTAGTTCGTATGTGACGTCTTGCATATGGTTCTAGAATTCTAATCTATTGATTCTAGCTAGTCTATCTACTATTTCTATGAGTCATATGCAAGACGTCATTTTAGAAAAGACTTTTTCACTATTCAATAAATAGATTCAAATCTATTTGAATCTAGAATCAAACTTTCTGTTTGATTCTAATAGAATCAATAGAATAGCACTAGTTCGTATGTGATGTCTTGGTTATGGTTTTAGAATTCTAATCTATTGATTCTAGACCAGCTAGAATCAATAGTAGACAGAACAGTGAAAGTTTGATTCTAGCTAGTCTATCTACTATTTCTATGAGTCATATGCAAGACGTCATTTTAGAAAAGACTTTTTCACTATTCAATAAATAGATTCAAATCTATTTGAATCTAGAATCAAACTTTCTGTTTGATTCTAATAGAATCAATAGAATAGCACTAGTTCGTATGTGACGTCTTGCATATGGTTCTAGAATTCTAATCTATTGATTCTAGCTAGTCTATCTACAATTTCTATGAGTCATATGCAAGATG
>NW_027063940.1:0-29241 GCF_032884065.1 Artemia franciscana
AAGAAAAAAAAAAGGAAAAAAATAAAGGAGAAAAACAAAACTAAAAAACGAATGTATATACAGACCGGGACACCGGGATACAAATGACGACCGGGACACAGGGAATATAAATGACGACCGGGACACAGGGACACAACTACAACGGGGACACCGGAGGAAACAGGGGGATGTAAATGACGACCGGGACACCGGGACAGGGAATGGTCGATTAGCAATCACCATCAACAAAGCTCAAGGGCAATCATTAGAATCATGAGGTATAGATCTGAATACAGATTGTTTTCCCATGGACCATTATATGTTGCATGTTCAAGAGTCGGTAAACCTGACAATCTATTTATATGCAAAGACAATGGGACAGCAAAGAATGTTGTATATTCGCAAGTTTTACGTAGTTAAAACCATATATATATATATCTATCTATATTCACAGGTGGGACATAGGGACACAACTACAATGGCGCGTAACTATTATGGCGCGTAACGACTTACGCGCGCGGGGGGGCTTGGGGGGGGCGCGAAGCGCCCCCACCAACTAGGTGTTGGGGTGGCGCGAAGCGCCACCCCAACAGCTAGTATATATATAAATAAGTTGTCTGTGGATCTGTGGATCGTGGATCAGTTGACGTCACCTGAAAAAACTGGATCAGGTGACGTCAAAACTGAAAAAACTAAAAAAAAGGCAAAAACTACAAAAAAAAACAAAAAACTAATAAAAAAAATAAAAAAGCTAAAAAACTAAAAAAACTAAAAAAAGGCAAAAACTACAAAAAAAACTAAAAACTAATAAAAAAGCTAAAAAACTAAAAAAACTAAAAAAGGCAAAAACTACAAAAAAACTAAAAACTAATAAAAAAAATAAAAAAGCTAAAAAACTAAAAAAACTAAAAAAAGGTAAAAAACTAAAAAACTAAAAACTAAAAAAAACTAAAAAAAAGGAAATAACTGAAAAATAAGCTAAAATAAAGGTAAAAACATATAAAAAACTAAAAAAAAACTGAAAAAACTAAAAAAAGGCAAAAACTACAAAAAAAACTAAAAACTAATAAAAAAAGTAAAAAAGCTAAAAAACTAAAAAAAACTAAAAAAACTAAAAAAAGGTAAAAAACTAAAAAAAATAAAAATAAAAAAAAACTAAAAAAAAGGAAAAAACTGAAAAATAAGCTAAAATAAAGGTAAAAACCAATAAAAAACTAAAAAGAAAAAAAGGAAAAAACTAAAAAAAATTTTCATCTAAAAAACTAAAAAAAACTAAAAAAGGTAAAAACTAAAAGAACTAAAAAAGAAAAAAATAAATGACGACACTCAAAGAGAAAGCGACCAGGACAAAAGGAATGTTCGATTAGCAATCAACAAAGCACCGGGACACAGGGAGTATAAATGACGACCAGGACATAAGTAAAAAAAAAACTAACAAAACTAAAAAGAAGGTAAAAACTACAAAAAAACTAAAAAGAAAAAAAACTAAAAAAAGCAAAAACTACAAAAAAAACTAAAAACTAATAAAAAAGCTAAAAAACTAAAAAAACTAAAAAAAGGCAAAAACTACAAAAAAAACTAAAAACTAATAAAAAAAAATAAAAAAGCTAAAAAACTAAAAAAACTAAAAAAACTAAAAAAAGGTAAAAAACTAAAAAAATTAAAAACTAAAAAAAACTAAAAAAAAGGAAAAAAACTGAAAAATAAGCTAAAATAAAGGTAAAAACCAATAAAAAACTAAAAAAAAACTGAAAAAACTAAAAAAAAAAAGGCAAAAACTACAAAAAAAAACTAAAAACTAATAAAAAAAGTAAAAAAGCTAAAAAACTAAAAAAATAAAAAAACTAAAAAAAGGTAAAAAACTAAAAAAAATAAAAAATAAAAAAAAAACTAAAAAAAAAGGAAAAAACTGAAAAATAAGCTAAAATAAAGGTAAAAACCAATAAAAAATTAAAAAGAAAAAAAGGAAAAAACTAAAAAAAATTTTCATCTAAAAAACTAAAAAAACTAAAAAAGGTAAAAACTAAAAGAACTAAAAAAGAAAAAAATAAATGACGACACTCAAAGAGAAAGCGACCAGGACAAAAGGAATGTTCGATTAGCAATCAACAAAGCACCGGGACACAGGGAGTATAAATGACGACCAGGACATAAGTAAAAAAAAAACTAACAAAACAAAAAAGAAGGTAAAAACTACAAAAAAACTAAAAAGAAAAAAAAACTAAAAACTAATAAAAAAACTAAAAAATCTAAAAATCTAAATAAACTAAAAAAGAAAAAAAAGGAAAAAAATAAAGGAGAAAAACAAAACTAAAAAACGAATGTATATACAGACCGGGACACCGGGATACAAATGACGACCGGGACACAGGGAATATAAATGACGACCGGGACACAGGGACACAACTACAACGGGGACACCGGGGGAAACAGGGGGATATAAATGACGACCGGGACACCGGGACAGGGAATGGTCGATTAGCAATCACCATCAACAAAGCTCAAGGGCAATCATTAGAATCATGAGGTATAGATCTGAATACAGATTGTTTTCCCATGGACCATTATATGTTGCATGTTCAAGAGTCGGTAAACCTGACAATCTATTTATATGCAAAGACAAAGGGACAGCAAAGAATGTTGTATATTCGCAAGTTTCACGTAGTTAAAACCATATATATATATATATATATATATATATATATATATATATATATATATATATATATATATATATATATATATATATATATATATATATATATATATATATATATATATATATATATATATATATATATATATATAATATATATATATATATATATATATATATATATATATATATATATATATATATCTATCTATATTCACAGGTGGGACATAGGGACACAACTACAATGGCGCGTAACTATTATGGCGCGTAACGACTTACGCGCGCGGAGGGGGCGCGCGTATATATATATATATATATATATATATATATATATATATATATATATATATATATATATATATATATATATATATATATATATATATATATATATATATATATATATATATATATATATATATATATATATATATATATATATATATATATATACATATTTATATATATATATATATATATATATATATATATATATATATATATATATATATATATATATATATATATATATATATATATATATATATCTATCTATATAAAAATAAGTTGTCTGTCTGTGGATGGATCAGGTGACGTCACCTGAAAAAACTGGATCAGGTGACGTCAAAACTGAAAAAACTAAAAAAAAGGCAAAAACTACAAAAAAAACCTAAAAACTAATAAAAAAAATAAAAAAGCTAAAAAACTAAAAAAACTAAAAAAAGGCAAAAACTACAAAAAAAACTAAAAACTAATAAAAAAGCTAAAAAACTAAAAAAACTAAAAAAAGGCAAAAACTACAAAAAAAACTAAAAACTAATAAAAAAAATAAAAAAGCTAAAAAACTAAAAAAACTAAAAAAACTAAAAAAAGGTAAAAAACTAAAAAAACTAAAAACTAAAAAAAACTAAAAAAAAAGGAAAAAAACTGAAAAATAAGCTAAAATAAAGGTAAAAACCAATAAAAAACTAAAAAAAAAACTGAAAAAACTAAAAAATGGCAAAAAACTACAAAAAAAACTAAAAACTAATAAAAAAAGTAAAAAAGCTAAAAAACTAAAAAAACTAAAAAAACTAAAAAAAGGTAAAAAACTAAAAAAAACAAAAAATAAAAAAAAACTAAAAAAAAGGAAAAAAACTGAAAAATAAGCTAAAATAAAGGTAAAAACCAATAAAAAACTAAAAAGAAAAAAAGGAAAAAAACTAAAAAAAATTTTCATCTAAAAAACTAAAAAAAACTAAAAAAGGTAAAAACTAAAAGAACTAAAAAAGAAAAAAATAAATGACGAAACTCAAAGAGAAAGCGACCAGGACAAAAGGAATGTTCGATTAGCAATCAACAAAGCACCGGGACACAGGGAGTATAAATGACGACCAGGACATAAGTAAAAAAAAAAACTATCTATATATATAAAAATAAGTTGTCTGTGGATCTGTGGATCGTGGATCAGGTGACGTCACCTGAAAAAACTGGATCAGGTGACGTCAAAACTGAAAAAACTAAAAAAAGGCAAAAACTACAAAAAAAACTAAAAACTAATAAAAAAAATAAAAAAGCTAAAAAACTAAAAAAACTAAAATAAGGCAAAAACTACAAAAAAAACTAAAAACTAATAAAAAAGCTAAAAAACTAAAAAAACTAAAAAAAAGGCAAAAACTACAAAAAAAAACTAAAAACTAATAAAAAAAATAAAAAAGCTAATAAACTAAAAAAACTAAAAAACTAAAAAAGGTAAAAAACTAAAAAAACTAAAAACTAAAAAAACTAAAAAAAAGGAAAAAACTGAAAAATAAGCTAAAATAAAGGTAAAAACCAATAAAAAACTAAAAAAAAAACTGAAAAAACTAAAAAAAAGGCAAAAACTACAAAAAAACTAAAAACTAATAAAAAAGTAAAAAAGCTAAAAAACTAAAAAAACTAAAAAAACTAAAAAAACTAAAAAAAGGTAAAAAACTAAAAAAATAAAAATAAAAAAAACTAAAAAAAAAGGAAAAAACTGAAAAATAAGCTAACATAAAGGTAAAAACCAATAAAAAACTAAAAAGAAAAAAAGGAAAAAACTAAAAAAAATTTTCATCTAAAAAACTAAAAAAAACTAAAAAAGGTAAAAACTAAAAGAACTAAAAAAGAAAAAAATAAATGACGACACTCAAAGAGAAAGCGACCAGGACAAAAGGAATGTTCGATTAGCAATCAACAAAGCACCGGGACACAGGGAGTATAAATGACGACCAGGACATAAGTAAAAAAAAAAAATTAACAAAACTAAAAAGAAGGCAAAAACTACAAAAAAACTAAAAAGAAAAAAAAACTAAAAACTAATAAAAAAACTAAAAAATCTAAAAATCTAAATAAACTAAAAAGAAAAAAAAAGGAAAAAAATAAAGGAGAAAAACAAAACTAAAAAACGAATGTATATACAGACCGGTACACCGGGATACAAATGACGACCGGGACACAGGGAATATAAATGACGACCGGGACACAGGGACACAACTACAACGGGGACACCGGGGGAAACAGGGGGATATAAATGACGACCGGGACAAAAAAACTAAAAAGAAAAAAAAACTAAAAACTAATAAAAAAACTAAAAAATCTAAAAATCTAAATAAGCTAAAAAAGAAAAAAAAAGGAAAAAAATAAAGGAGAAAAACAAAACTAAAAAACGAATGTATATACAGACCGGGACACCGGGATACAAATGACGACCGGGACACAGGGAATATAAATGACGACCGGGACACAGGGACACAACTACAACGGGGACACCGGGGGAAACGGGGGATGTAAATGACGACCGGGACACCGGGACAGGGAATGGTCGATTAGCAATCACCATCAACAAAGCTCAAGGGCAATCATTAGAATCATGAGGTATAGATCTGAATACAGATTGTTTTCCCATGGACCATTATATGTTGCATGTTCAAGAGTCGGTAAACCTGACAATCTATTTATATGCAAAGACAATGGGACAGCAAAGAATGTTGTATATTCGCAAGTTTTACGTAGTTAAAACCATATATATATATATATATATATATATATATATATATATATATATATATATATATATATATATATATATATATATATATATATATATATATATATATATATATATATATATATATATAAATATATATATATATATATATATATATATATATATATATATATATATATATATATATATATATATATATATATATATATATATATATATATATATATATATATATATATATATATATATATATATATATATATATATATATATATATATATCTATCTATATTATCAGGTGGGACATAGGGACACAACTACAATGGCGCGTAACTATTATGGCGCGTAACGACTTACGCGCGCGGGGGGGCTTGGGGGGGCGCGAAGCGCCCCCACCAACTAGGTGTTGGGGTGGCGCGAAGCGCCACCCCAACAGCTAGTATATATATAAAAATAAGTTGTCTGTCTCTGTGTCTGTCTGTGGATCAGGTGACGTCATGTTTCTGTGTTGACTGACGTCATGAAATTAGTTGTCGTCATTTTTGCTTTGACAGTGACGTCATTAACGGTATTTAAGACATTTGTTCACGGAAAAATGTTTAATTGTAAAATGACTGAAGAACCTACAATGGCAACAGCCGAGGAAGCTGCTCAAAGAGTTTATGCCAAAAAACTTGCTGCTGATAGAGAAAGTAAGAAAAGAAAGCGTTCCGAGGAATCACAAGAACAGCAAGAAAACAGGCTTGCGGCTAAAGAACGCAAAACCGCGCAGTTAGATGAAAATCCACCTGGACAGCGAAAGTCAAAACATATCAAAACTGAAAATGATAGCGATGATGATTGGGTTTGGGATTTTGACTAGGATAAGGTCATCAATGCCTACCAGATTTAAGTTAAAAAAAACAAAGGTTCGTCGATATGTACTTCATAGTGACGCTGAAAAATAAAGAAGAAAAAGAAAACTGAAAAAAGAAAAAAGGTAAAAAACTAAAAAAAAAACTAAAAAGAAAAAACACTCAAAGAGAAATTACAGACCGGGACACAAATGACGACCGAGACAGAGGGAATATAAGTGACGACCGGGAACCTCAAAGAGAAATTACAGACTGGGACACCCGGACACAAATCACGACCGGGACACAGGGAATATAAATGACGACCGGGACACAGGGACACAACTACAACGGGGACGCCGGGGGCACAGGCGGGATATATAAATGACGACCGGGACACAGGGATTGTTCGAATAGAAATTACAGACCGGGACACCGGGACACAAATGACGACCGGGACACCGGGACACAGGGAATATAAATGACGACCGGAAAACTCAAAGAGAAATTACAAACTGGGACACCGGGACACAAATGACAACCGGGACACAGGGAATATAAATGACGACCGGGACACAGGGACACATCATTAGAATAATGAGGTATAGATCTGAATACGGATTGTTTTTCCCATGGGCAATTATATGTTGCATGTTCAAGAGTCAGTAAACCTGACAATCTATTTATATGCACAGACAATGGGACAGCGAAGAATGTTGTATATTCGCATGTTTTACGTAGTTAAAAATATATATTTATATCTATCTCTATTCACAGGTGGGACACAGGGACACAACTACAATGGCGCGTGACTAATATGGCGCGTAAAGACTTACGCGCACGGGGGGGGCTTGGGGGGGCGCGAAGCGCCCCACCAACTAGGTGTTGGGGTGGCGCGAAGCGCCACCCCAACAGCTAGTCTATATATACAAAAATAAGTTGTCTGTCTGTGTGTCTGTCTGTGGATCAGGTGACGTCATGTTTCTGTGTCGACTGGCGTCATGAAGTTAGTTGTCGTCATTTTTGCTATGACGGTGACGTCATTAAAGATATTTAAGACATATATGTTCACGTAGAAATCTATTAATGTTTAAGTTTAAAATGACTGATGAACTTACAATGGCAAAAGCCGATGAAGATGCTCAAAGAGTCTATGCCAAAAAACTTGCTGCTGATAGAGAAAGTCAGAAAAACAAGCGTGCCGAGGAATCAAAAGAACAGCAAGGAAACAGGCTTGAGGCTAAAGAACGCAAAAACCGCGCAGTTAGATGAAGATCCACCTGGACAGCGAGAGTCAAAACATATCAAAACTGAAAATGATAGCGATGATGATTGGGTTTGGGATTTTGACTTGGATAAGGTCATCAATGCCTACCAGATTTTAGTTAAAAAACAAAGGTTCGGCGATATGTATTTCATAGTGAAGCTGAAAAATAAAGAAGAAAAAGAAAACTGAAAAAAGAAAAAATGTAAAAAACTAAAAAATACTAAAAAGAAAAAACACTCAAAGAGAAATTACAGACCGGGACACAAATGACGACCGGGACAGAGGGAATATAAATAACGACCGGGACACTCAAAGAGAAATTACAGACTGGGATACCGGGACACAAATGACGACCGGGACACAGGGATTATAAATGACGACCAGGACACAGTTATTTAAGAATATCGTTCAATAAGTGAAAGAGCGATTCTCGCACCCAAAAATATAGACGTCCACGAAATCAACAATATTGTTTTGACCAAGATTCGAGACCAGGCAGTCCTTTACAAGTCAGTCGACACAGTTTTGGAACCAAATGAAGCGGTTAATTATCCATCTGAATTTTTAAATTCCATAGATCTTTCAGGGTATCCACCACACGCGCTACAACTAAAAATAGGCGTACCAATAATACTTTTAAGAAATATCAACCCACCAAAGCTTTGCAATGGCACGCGACTTGCCGTAAAAAAAAACAATGGAAAACCTAATAGAGGCCACAATCTTGACAGGGCCTTTTGAGGGTGAGGCTGTTCTTATATCTCGCATTCCCATGATTCCAACGGATCTGCCTTTTCAATTTAAAAGATTGCAATTCCCAATTCGATTAGCATTTGCAATCACCATTAACAAAGCTCAAGGTCAATCATTAGAAAAATGTGGTATAGATCTTAATACTGATTGTTTTTCCCATGGACAATTGTACGTTGCATGTTCGAGGGTCGGTAAACCTGACAATCTATTTATATGCAGCGACAATTGGACAGCGAAGAATGTTGTATATTCGCAAGTTTTACGCAGTTAATTTGTATTGTAACTATATATCTATCTATCTATATAAAAACGAGTTGTGTGTACTCATGTTTGTTTGTTTGTAAAAAGAGCGTTTGCATATGACGTCATTATTAGTACATACGGCTTTGTATATGCACAGACAATGGGAAAGCCAAGAATGTTGTATATTCGCAATTTTTACGTAGTTTAACTCCTGCAGACGAAATGAATGCTTGCCTGAAAAATTCTAATTTATGGGCACACGTAAAAATATTAAAATTAACTACAAATATGCGAGTCCGATTGCAAAAACGATGAAACTGGTCAAACATTTTCAGATCAATTGCTGGCAATTGGAAACGGAAAGCTCCCAGTAGTGGGAAAGCCAAAAATGTTGTATATTCGCAATTTTTACGTAGTTTGAAACACATATATAAATCTATCTATATTGACAGGTGGGAGACAGGGACACAACTACAATGGCGCGTAACTAATATGGCGCGTAACGACTTAGGCGCGCGGGGGGGCTTGGGGGGGGGGCGCGAAACGCCCCACCAACTAGGTATAGGTATATATATATATATATATATATATATATATATATATATATATATATATATATATATATATATATATATATATATATATATATATATATATATATATATATATATATATATATATATATATATATATAGATGTGCCGGTGTCCCGGTCGTCATTTGTGTCCCGATGTCCCGGTCTGTAATTTCGTCAGTCAAAAACATGACGTCAGTCAACACACAAACTTGACGTCACCCGACAGACCCACACACACACAGACAACTTATTTATATATATATATATAAGATATTTAGATAGATAGATAGATAGATAGATGTGTCCCGGTGTCCCGGTCTGTAATTTCGTCAGTCGACAAACATGACGTCAGTCGACAAACAACTTCATGACGACATACAGCTCAATTCTTACAATGACGTCAGTCAAAACACAAACATGACGTCAGTCAACAGACAAACAACCTATTTATATTTATATATATATATATATATATATATATATATATATATATATATATATATATATATATATATATATATATATATATATATATATAAATAAGTTGTTTGTCTGTCTGTCGACTGACGTCATGTTTGTGTGTCGACTGACGTCATGTTTGTCGACTGACGTCATTATAAGGATTGAGCTGTATGTCGTCATGAAGTTGTTTGTCGTCTGACGTCATGTTTGTCGACTAACGAAACTACAGACCGGGACACCGGGAAACAAATGACGTGTTATGTCTGTTATAACGTAATAGAGGCAACAATCTTGACAGGGCCTTTTGAGGGTGAGGCTTTTCTTATTCCACGCATTCTCATGATTCCAATGGATCTGCCTTTTCAACCTAAAAGATTGCAATTCCCAATTTGATTAGCATATTTAGTTTTCAGTCCAGAACCACTAAAGCTATTATGTAAATATCAAAAATATTTATGTTGTCTGAGCAATAATTTTTAGTTTTTATTTCAAAATAGAAAATTACCTGACAATTTTAGAATTATATCTATCTATATATATAAAAATAAGTTGTCTGTCTGTGGATCAGGTGGCGTCATGTTTCTGTGTCGACTGGCGTTATGAAGTTAGTTGTCGTCATTTTTGCTATGACGGTGACGTCATTAAAGATATTTAAGACATATATGTTCACGTAGAAATCTATTAATGTTTAAGTTTAAAATGACTGATGAACTTACAATGGCAAAAGCCGAGATTTTAGTTAAAAAAACAAAGGTTCGGCGATATGTATTTCATAGTGAAGCTGAAAAATAAAGAAGAAAAAGAAAACTGAAAAAAGAAAAAATGTAAAAAACTAAAAAATACTAAAAAGAAAGAACACTCAAAGAGAAATTACAGACCGGGACACAAATGACGACCGGGACAGAGGGAATATAAATAACGACCGGGACACTCAAGGAGAAATTACAGACTGGGATACCGGGACACAAATGACGACCGGGACACAGGCAATATAAATGACGACCAGGACACAGGTATTTAAGAATATCGTTCAAAGACAAATTTTTAATTGTAAGAAGACCGTTGAAAGAGAAATTTCTAATTGTAAAATGACTGAAGAACCTACAATGGCAACACCCGAGGAAGCTGCTCAAAACGAATGTATTCACGCCGAAGTAGCTGAGTTGGTAAAGCGTTATGTTTCGGGTTCTAGGTCCGAGAGGCTCCAGGTTTGAACCTTGGCTTTAGCATTAATACAAAAGAAGAAAAAACTAAAAAAGGTAAAAACTACAAAAAAACTAAAAAGAAAATATATATATATATTTATATATATCATCTTTTCCACAAAAATAATAGTTTAGTGCTTCTGCTTAAAAACAGCAATCGAATTGATGCCTCCTGATACGCAACTATCAACAAAGTGGCAATCGTTGTGGTCGGTGATCAGTTCTTACCTCGAGATAATATTCTTTATAGGCGAAACAATCAGTTGACAAGAATTGCTTAAACTCATCGATGCTACGATGCCCTACAATATCCTGACGAATATAAATGACGCCCGGGACACTCAAATAGAAATCACAGACTGGGACACTGGGACACAAATGACGACGGGGACACAGGGAATATAAATGACGACCCGGACACAGGGACACAACTACAACGGGGACGCCGGGGGGCACAGGGGGATATACAAATGACGACGGCAACAAAGGAAATGGTCGATTAGCAATCACCATCAACAAAGCTCAAGGGCAATCAATAGAATCATGAGGTATAGATCTGAATACGGATTGTTTTCCCATGGACCATTATGCGTTGCATGTTCAAGAGTCGGTAAACCTGACAATCTATTTATATGCACAGACGATGGGACAGCAAAGAATGTTGTATATTCGCAAGTTTTAAGTAGTTAAAAACATATATATATATATATATATATATATATATATATATATATATATATATATATATATATATATATATATATATATATATATATATATATACTAGCTGTTGGGGTGGTGCTTCGCGCCACCCCAACACCTAGTTGGTGGGGCGCTTCGCGCCCCCCCCCAAGCCCCCCCGCGCGCGTAAGTCGTTACGCGCCATATTAGTTACGCGCCATTGTAGTTGTGTCCCTGTGTCCCACCTGTGAATATAGATAGATTTATATATGTGTTTCAAACTGCGTAAAAATTGCGAATATACAACATTCTTGGCTTTCCCATTGTTTGCTCATATACAAAGCCGTATGTACTAATAATGACGTCATATGCAAACGCTCTTTTTACAAACAAACAAACATGCATACACACAACTCGTTTTTATATAGATAGATAGATAGATAGATGTAATACAAATTAACTGCGTAAAACTTGCGAATATACAACATTCTTCGCTGTCCAATTGTCGCTGCATATAAATAGATTGTCAGGTTTACCGACCCTCGAACATGCAACGTACAATTGCCCATGGGAAAAACAATCAGTATTAAGATCTATACCACATTTTTCTAATGATTGACCTTGAGCTTTGTTAATGGTGATTGCAAATGCTAATCGAATTGGGAATTGCAATCTTTTAAATTGAAAAGGCAGATCCGTTGGAATCATGGGAATGCGAGGAATAAGAACAGCCTCACCCTCAAAAGGCCCTGTCAAGATTGTGGCCTCTATTAGGTTTTCCATTGTTTTTTTTTACGGCAAGTCGAGTGCCATTGCAAAGCTTTGGTGGGTTTATATTTCTTAAAAGTATTATTGGTATGCCTATTTTTAGTTGTAGCACGTGTGGTGGAAACCCTGAAAGATCTATGGAATTTAAAAATTCAGATGGATAATTAACCGCTTCATTTGGTTCCAAAACTGTGTCGACTGACTTGTAAAGGACTGCCTGGTCTCGAATCTTGGTCAAAACAATATTGTTGATTTCGTGGACGTCTATATTTTTGGGTGCGAGAATCGCTCTTTCACTTAGCCATTTATTATTTTTATAATTTTTTAGAATATTCGGAAATACTTTTTCAATCAATTCATTTTTGGACGTCACTAAATTACAGAAATCAGCAGGTAGTTGTATACGTCCTGAAATTGAGTCTACTGGGAGCTTTCCGTTTCCAATTGCCAGCAATTGATCTGAAAATGTTTGACCAGAGTCATCGTTTTACAATCGGACACGCATATTTGTAGTTAATTTTAATATTTTTACGTGTGCCCATAAATTAGAATTTTTCAGGCAAGCATTCATTTCGTCTGCAGGAGTTGATCTAGGTATTATAGGTAATGTTTGCCTGAAATCTCCCGCAAGCAATATTAATGTGCTCCAAAGGGTTTCGACTTCCCTCTCAAATCTTTCAAGCATTGATCCAGAGCCTCGAGCGATTTTTTGTTTGCCATTGTGCACTCATCCAAAATAATAAGTTTGCATTGCTGCAATACTTTACCCATCCCAGATGATTTGGAAATATTGCACGTGGGAGTTTCTGTAGAATGCAAATTCAGAGGCAATTTCAAAGCGGAATGAGCAGTTCTTCCACCAGGCAGCAATGTTGCGGCTATTCCGGACGACGCAATTGCCAACGCTATATCATTTTTTGATCGAATTGATGCCAGAATCAGTTTTATCACAAATGTTTTACCAGTACCTCCTGGCGCATCCAAAAAGAAAATTTCTCCAACGTTGTTATCGACACAATGCATTATCGTATCATAAATGTCTTTTTGTTCCGACGTTAACTTGGAAATGTTATTTTGTACATACGACAATAGATCACTCGTACTGTAACTTTGTTCACGATCCAATTCTACACATGTCGAAACAGCAGCGATACGGTTAGGTGAAGGCATTCCCAAAACCTGAAGAGGTTTGTTTGCCATATGTACGCACAAATCTTCTATAATAACTAAAGTGTAGTTATAAATTTCTGATGTAAAATCAAAAGTCATATCTGACGTCTCTAACTGTTTTCGATGGAGTATATCTTCGGACATTTTTGACTTATATTTTTCCCCTAACTCTGTAGGAGCTGATGGAGAGCAAGTTGTTAAAATGATGCCAAACAATGCACGAATTTGACTTGGGGTTGACGTTTCGCACGCGTCATTGATACAGTTATCCCAGTGTTGGTCATTCTCCAATAAATTCAGAGCTTGGCATGCACTACGGTAAGTGTCATGTATAGTACCGTTTACAGTTCTCAAATACTCAAAGGATGTCAGACCGGGTACTTTCACCAAAAGCAGGCGTAGAAAGAAGCATTCATGTTGATTGGGGTGAACGGTGTAGAGTCTTCCTATCGTGGTATCTTTGAAGATGGTAGGTTGGCCGTCGACTGACTTACCCTGTTTTCGACGTTCAAATACTTTATTTTTAGTATTCCACGTGTAATACGAAGGCACTTCAGTATACAGCAGTTTTTTTGCAAAAGAATCATTTTTGCAAAGCGAAAAAAAAGCTGTTAATGTTGTATCCGGTGGATTCAGGACTCTTTGTTGCACGTTGGTTTCCGTGAAATAAACACGTTGACCATTCTGTAAATGTACCGCTAAGTGAACAACAGCTGGACTACGTTCATGTATCGGAAATGAAAGAATTCGCCAAACAGCTTCATTACTGCTTATGTATCTTCCAGCCTGATATTGTACGATTTCGTCGAAATCTTTGATTTCGGGCTGCAAGCCAAAAACTGCAATGTCATTGCCTTTGTTGACGTATTTACATATGTATTTGATTGCCTTTACGGAGTTACAGTATTCAACGTTTATGTGTGCATTAAATGTTTTTGATAATAATGGGGAATATGGAACAACCCACTGGTTATCTACTTAGACGGTGGTACCGTTACGCTTCTTTGTTATTGCTGTTTTACCGCCATCTTCAGTAGATCTTCTTCTATATTGTGTGTAACCATCATTGCCAGTAATTGTGTTTGATACGAAAAGTCGAGGATATTGCTTTGTGCACCTTCCTTTGGCCATGCATGGTGAATTTTCGTTCAGTGCACCGCAAGGTCCATGTATCATATTTTTTACAATAATATAATGTAACCCCTTATCGACATTTTTATCAGGTATTTCAGCGGAAATCACATCATCAATTTCGTTCGAAGTAATTTTTTTATGTAGCCAGATTAGTATATGTGCGTGTGGCAAACCTCGTTTTTGCCATTCCACTGAGTACATCCAGCATCGCACTGACCCAAACACTTCAAGTTTTACTATGTAGTTTATCAGTGATTTCAACTTTTGCCGGAAGACACGGGCCGTAATGTCATGCCTATGAACCGCCGATTGTCCTTGAAGTAAAAGCTGCAGTATCTCGTCCCAAGATTGATTACATGTAAATGTAATAAATAAGTCTGGACGACCATAGAGACGAACATACGCAATAGCATCTTGAGCATATTCATGCATATGACGGGGACTGCCAGCATATGACGAAGGTAAAATTGTTAATCTTCCAACGTTTGTGGTATTACCGTCATTTATAACTGCATCTCGCAAATGAATGTATTGTTCAGAGCGGAGCTTGGTCTGATTCAGGCGGATATATAGCAAACGTTCTGATTCAATTTTAGCATACATATCAACGACAAATTGGTGAAACAATTCACGGCATTTTAAAATATAATTTTCTTCATCCTGCCGAATCATTAGTCTATAGGAATAATAATGCATTGCACTGCATTTCTTATTTATTTCTTTGTTAGTGGCTGGATTCATCAATTTAATATTAAAGTGATAGCCGTCGGCTCCATCCCAAAAAATGATAGGATATTGTAGGGCATCGTAGCATCGATGAGTTTCAGCAATTCTTAACAACTGAGCGTTTCGCTTATGAAGAATAATATATCGAGGTAAAAACTGATCACCGACCATAACGATTGCCACTTCGTCGATAGTTGGAGCATTGTATCTACGCACATGTTGGCCAGGAGGCGTTTTGTCAGCGGAAATAACAATTTTATGCGTATCAGTAGGCATCAAATCGATGGCTGTTTTGAACAGACGCACTAAATTATTATTTTCGTGGAAAAGATGTTGCAATTGGGAAACGATTGTCCTTTCAACGTTGGGAGAAATTTCGCAACGTGCATTCAATTCAGAATTTCTATCACTGATGAAGGACAATTTTAAAAATTTATGATTCTCGCCTGAGAATGGTAGAAGGGACCGTGCTCTATGATAAATTTGCCCTTTTACTTTGAAAGTAGACATAAATTGATCTGGATTTTCGATTTGGGCTCCAAACGACGTCATTTGGAAACATGAGTTGTATTTTCTGATTTGTGACAAAAAACGCTTAGATTCTGACGTAGTTCCAGTAAGGAAAGTCTTCAATGGCTCTGGTGGTGCAGCCAATAGAGGAAGTTTAACTTTTCCTGAGGCGCAACACATTCCCATTGTTTCACCATTGAATTTCAAGGCCTTGCAATAGGGACAAATTTTAGACATTGTCCCGATTTGAACACATCTACTCAAGCTATAATCATCGACTGGGTTTTACCTCAATGCCAGGCGATAACTTTCAGGTTGCTCTGATTCCTCGGCACGCTTTCTTTTCTTACTTTCTCTATCAGCAGCAAGCCTGATTTCTTGCTGTTCTTGTGATTCCTCGGCACGCTTTTTTTTCTTACTTTCTCTATCAGCAACAAGCCTGATTTTTTGCTGTTCTTGTAATTCCTCGGCACGCTTTCTTTTTTCACTTTCTCTTTTAGCAGCAAGTCTGCTTCCGCGTTGCTCTGGTAGTTCCTCGGCACGCTTTCTGTTCTTTCTTTCTCTATCAGCCTCAAGCCTGTTTCCTTGCTGTTCTTTTGATTCCTCGGCACGCTTTCTGTTCTTTCTTTCTCTATCAGCCTCAAGCCTGTTTCCTTGCTGTTCTTTTGATTCCTCGGCACGCTTTCTGTTCTTTCTTTCTCTATCAGCCTCGAGCCTGTTTCCTTGCTGTTCTTTTTATTCCTCGGCACGCTTTCTTTTCTGACTTTCTCTATCAGCAGCAAGTTTTTTGGCATAGACTCTTTGAGCATCTTCATCGGCTTTTGCCATTGTAAGTTCATCAGTCATTTTAAACTTAAACATTAATAGATTTCTACGTGAACATATGTCTTAAATATCTTGAATGACGTCACCGTCGTAGCAAAAATAACGACAACTAACTTGATGACGTCAGTCAACACAGAAACATGACGTCACCTGACAGACAGACAGACACACAGACAACTTATTTATATATATATATATATATATATATATATATATATATATATATATATATATTCACAGGTGGGACATAGGGACACAACTACAATGGCGCGTAACTAATATGGCGCGTAACGACTTACGCGCGCGGGGGGGCTTGGGGGGGGGGGGGCGCGAAGCGCCCCCACCAACTAGGTGTTGGGGTGGCGCGAAGCGCCACCCCAACAGCTAGTATATATCTATATATATATATATATATATATATATATATATATATATATATATATATATATATATATATATATATATATATATATATATATATATATATATATATATATATAACTTCATGACGACATACAGAACAACTTCATGACGACATACAGCTCAATCCTTATAATGACGTCTGTCGACAAACATGACGTCAGTCGACACACAATTATGACGTCAGTCAACAGACAAACAACTTATATATATACTAGCTGTTGGGGTGGCGCTTCGCGCCACCCCAACACCTAGTTGGTGGGGGCGCTTTGCTCCCCCCCAAGCCCCCCCCGCGCGCGTAAGTCGTTACGCGCCATATTAGTTACGCGCCATTGTAGTTGTGTCCCTATGTCCCACCTGTGAATATATATATATGTATTTTTTCTTTGAGTGTTTTTTCTTTTTAGTATTTTTTAGTTTTTTACATTTTTTCTTTTTTCAGTTTTCTTTTTCTTCTTTATTTTTCAGCTTCACTATGAAATACATATCGCCGAACCTTTGTTTTTTTAACTAAAATCTGGTAGGCATTGATGACCTTATCCAAGTCAAGATCCCAAACCCAATCATCATCGCTGTCCCGGTGTCCCGGTCTGTAGTTTCGTTAGTAGACAAACATGACGTCAGACGACAAACAACTTCATGACGACATACAGCTCAATCCTTATAATGACGTCAGTCGACCAACATGACGTCAGTTGACACACAAACATGACGTCAGTCGACAGACAGACAAACAACTTATTTATATATATATATATATATATATGTATATATATATATATATATATATATATATATATATATATATATATATATATATATATATATATATATATATATATATACTAAAAATAAAACTAAAAAATACTAAAAAAACTTAAAATACTAAAAAGAAAAAACACTCAAAGAGAAATTACAGACCGGGACACAAATGACGACCGGGACAGAGGGAATATAAATAACGACTGGGACACTCAAGGAGAAATTACAGACTGGGATACCGGGACACAAATGACGACCGGGACACAGGCAATATAAATGACGACCAGGACACAGGTATTTAAGAATATCGTTCAAAGACAAATTTTTAATTGTAAGAAGACCGTTGAAAGAGAAATTTCTAATTGTAAAATGACTGAAGAACCTACAATGGCAACACCCGAGGAAGCTGCTCAAAACGAATGTATTCACGCCGAAGTAGCTGAGTTGGTAAAGCGTTATGTTTCAGGTTCTAGGTCCGAGAGGCTCCAGGTTTGAACCTTGGCTTTAGCATTAATACTAAAGAAGAAAAAAACTAAAAAAGGTAAAAACTACAAAAAACTAAAAAGAAAATATATATATATATTTATATATATCATCTTTTCCACAAAAATAATAATTTAGTGCTTCTGCTTAAAAACAGCAATCGAATTGATGCCTCTGATACGCAACTATCAACAAAGTGGCAATCGTTGTGGTCGGTGATCAGTTCTTACCTCGAGATAATATTCTTTATAGGCGAAACAATCAGTTGACAAGAATTGCTTAAACTCATCGATGCTACGATGCCCTACAATATCCTGACGAATATAAATGACGCCCGGGACACTCAAATAGAAATCACAGACTGGGACACCGGGACACAAATGACGACGGGGACACAGGGAATATAAATGACGACCCGGACACAGGGACACAATATATATATATATATATATATATATATATATATATATATATATATATATATATATATATATATATATATATATATATATATATATATATACTAGCTGTTGGGGTGGCGCTTCGCGCCACCCCAACACCTAGTTGGTGGGGGCGCTTCGCGCCCCCCCAAGCCCCCCCGCGCGCGTAAGTCGTTACGCGCCATAATAGTTACGCGCCATTGTAGTTGTGTCCCTATGTCCCACCTGTGAATATAGATATATATATATATATATATATATATATATATATATATATATATATATATATATATATATATATATATATATATATGGTTTTAACTACGTAAAACTTGCGAATATACAACATTCTTTGCTGTCCCATTGTCTTTGCATATAAATAGATTGTCAGGTTTACCGACTCTTGAACATGCAACATATAATGGTCCATGGGAAAACAATCTGTATTCAGATCTATACCTCATGATTCTAATGATTGCCCTTGAGCTTTGTTGATGGTGATTGCTAATCGACCATTCCCTGTCCCGGTGTCCCGGTCGTCATTTATATCCCCCTGTTTCCCCCGGTGTCCCCGTTGTAGTTGTGTCCCTGTGTCCCGGTCGTCATTTATATTCCCTGTGTCCCGGTCGTCATTTGTATCCCGGTGTCCCGGTCTGTATATACATTCGTTGTTTAGTTTTGTTTTTCTCCTTTATTTTTTTCCTTTTTTTTTCTTTTTAGTTTATTTAGATTTTTAGATTTTTTAGTTTTTTTATTAGTTTTTAGTTTTTTTTTCTTTTTAGTTTTTTTGTAGTTTTTACCTTCTTTTTAGTTTTGTTATTTTTTTTTTTTACTTATGTCCTGGTCGTCATTTATACTCCCTGTGTCCCGGTGCTTTGTTGATTGCTAATCGAACATTCCTTTTGTCCTGGTCGCTTTCTCTTTGAGTGTCGTCATTTATTTTTTTCTTTTTTAGTTCTTTTAGTTTTTACCTTTTTTAGTTTTTTTTTAGTTTTTTAGATGAAATTTTTTTTTAGTTTTTTCCTTTTTTTCTTTTTAGTTTTTTATTGGTTTTTACCTTTATTTTAGCTTATTTTTCAGTTTTTTCCTTTTTTTTTATTTTTTTTTTATTTTTTATTTTTTTTTAGTTTTTTACCTTTTTTTAGTTTTTTTATTTTTTTTAGTTTTTTACCTTTTTTAGTTTTTTTATTAGTTTTTAGTTTTTTTTGTAGTTTTTGCCTTTTTTCAGTTTTTTTTTTAGTTTTTTATTGGTTTTTACCTTTATTTTAGCTTATTTTTCAGTTTTTTCCTTTTTTTTAGTTTTTAGTTTTTTAGTTTTTTACCTTTTTTTAGTTTTTTAGCTTTTTTATTAGTTTTTAGTTTTTTTTGTAGTTTTTGCCTTTTTTTAGTTTTTTTAGTTTTTTAGCTTTTTTATTAGTTTTTAGTTTTTTTTTGTAGTTTTTTGCCTTTTTTAGTTTTTTTCTTTTAGTTTTTTTGTAGTTTTTACCTTCTTTTTAGTTTTGTTAGTTTTTTTTTTACTTATGTCCTGGTCGTCATTTATACTCCCTGTGTCCCGGTGCTTTGTTGATTGCTAATCGAACATTCCTTTTGTCCTGGTCGCTTTCTCTTTGAGTGTCGTCATTTATTTTTTTCTTTTTTAGTTCTTTTAGTTTTTACCTTTTTTAGTTTTTTTTAGCTTTTTAGATGAAAATTTTTTTTAGTTTTTTCCTTTTTAGTTTTTTATTGGTTTTTACCTTTATTTTAGCTTATTTTTCAGTTTTTTCCTTTTTTTTTAGTTTTTTTTATTTTTTATTTTTTTTAGTTTTTTACCTTTTTTTAGTTTTTTTAGTTTTTTTAGTTTTTTAGCTTTTTTACTGTTTTTATTAGTTTTTAGTTTTTTTTGTAGTTTTTGCATTATTTTAGTTTTTTCAGTTTTTTTTTTAGTTTTATATTGGTTTTTACCTTTATTTTAGCTTATTATATATATATATATAAAGAACCAGAGTTTGTATTTCCAGCAGTAATTGGATGTCCAGTAGATTACCGCAAAGTGGCTTGAACTCACATCTTTCGAATTCGAAAGAGAGTATCAAAGCCAATGTACTACGGTAGCTGCTACTACATTTTGTATTATTGAATACTTGATTAATTTAAAGTGAGTGATAGTTTTTTCTTTTTTTAGTTTTTAGCTTTTTTAGTTTTTTTTTAGTTTTTTATCTTTTTTATTTTTTTACGTTTTTTCTTTTTAGGTTTTTTCTTTTTTTAATTTTTTTAATTTTTAATTTTTTTTTAGTTTTTTCTCTTAGTTTTTTTTAGTTTTTTACCATTTTTCTTTTTCGAATTACTTTTATCTATTGTCAAAATATTTCGAAATATTTATGCAATTTCCAGTTTTTACATTCTAGTTTGTTTTCTTTTATATATATAGAAGATATAATCTAGCGTAACGGACAGACAACTTATTTTTATATATATAGATAGATATACTCCCTGTGTCCCGGTGCTTTGTTGATTGCTAATCGAACATTCCTTTTGTCCTGGTCGCTTTCTCTTTGAGTGTCGTCATTTATTTTTTTCTTTTTTAGTTCTTTTAGTTTTTACCTTTTTTAGTTTTTTTTAGTTTTTTAGATGAAAATTTTTTTTAGTTTTTTCCTTTTTTTTCTTTTTAGTTTTTTATTATTTTTTATTTTTTTTAGTTTTTTACCTTTTTTTAGTTTTTTTAGTTTTTTAGTTTTTTAGCTTTTTTACTGTTTTTATTAGTTTTTAGTTTTTTTTGTAGTTTTTGCATTATTTTAGTTTTTTCAGTTTTTTTTTAGTTTTATATTGGTTTTTACCTTTATTTTAGCTTATTATATATATATATATAAAGAACCAGAGTTTGTATTTCCAGCAGTAATTGGATGTCCAGTAGATTACCGCAAAGTGGCTTGAGCTCACATCCTTCGAATTCGAAAGAGAGTATCAAAGCCAATGTACTACGGTAACTGCTACTACATTTTGTATTATTGAATACTTGATTAATTTAAAGTGATTGGGGTATCTGTTTTAAGGTTTTCGAATTACTTTAATCTATTGTCAAAATATATTGAAATATTTGTGCAATTCTCAGTTTTTTTTTTAGTTTTTTCTTTTTTTAGTTTTTAGCTTTTTCAGTTTTTTTTTTAGTTTTTTATCTTTTTTATTTTTTTACGTTTTTTCTTTTTAGGTTTTTTCTTTTTTTAATTTTTTTAATTTTTAATTTTTTTTTTAGTTTTTTCTCTTAGTTTTTTTTTAGTTTTTTACGATTTTTCTTTTTCGAATTACTTTTATCTATTGTCAAAATATTTCGAAATATTTATGCAATTTCCAGTTTTTACATTCTAGTTTGTTTTCTTTTATATATATAGAAGATATAATCTAGCGTAACGGACAGACAACTTATTTTTATATATATAGATATATATATATATATATATATATATATATATATATATATATATATATATATATATATATATATATATATATATATATATATATATATATATATATATTTTTATATATATAGATATATATATATATATATATATATATATATCTATCTTCTATCTATCTATATAAAAATAAGTTGTCTGTCTGTGGATGTGTGGATGGATGTGTGGATGGATGTGTCAGGTGACGTCACCTGAAAAAACTGGATTAGGTGACGTCAAAACTGAAAAAACTAAAAAAAGGCAAAAACTACAAAAAAAACTAAAAACTAATAAAAAAAATAAAAAAGCTAAAAAACTAAAAAAAATATAAAGGTAAAAACCAATAAAAAACTAAAAAAAAAACTGAAAAAACTAAAAAAAGGCAAAAACTACAAAAAAAAACTAAAAACTAATAAAAAAAGTAAAAAAGCTAAAAAACTAAAAAAACTATAAAAACTAAAAAAAGGTAAAAAACTAAAAAAAATAAAAAATAAAAAAAAACTAAAAAAAAGGAAAAAACTGAAAAATAAGCTAAAATAAAGGTAAAAACCAATAAAAAACTAAAAAAAAAAGGAAAAAACTAATAAATGACGACACTCAAAGAGAAAGCGACCAGGACAAAAGGAATGTTCGATTAGCAATCAACAAAGCACCGGGACACAGGGAGTATAAATGACGACCAGGACACAAGTAAAAAAAAAAATTAACAAAACTAAAAAGAAGGTAAAAACTACAAAAAAACTAAAAAGAAAAAAAAACTAAAAACTAATAAAAAAACTAAAAAATCTAAAAATCTAAATAAACTAAAAAAGAAAAAAAAAGGAAAAAAATAAAGGAGAAAAACAAAACTAAAAAACGAATGTATATACAGACCGGGACACCGGGATACAAATGATGACCGGGACCCGGGACACAGGGAATATAAATGACGACCGGGACACAGGGACACAACTACAACGGGGACACCGGGGGAAACAGGGGGATGTAAATGACGACCGGGACACCGGGACAGGGAATGGTCGATTAGCAATCACCATCAACAAAGCTCAAGGGCAATCATTAGAATCATGAGGTATAGATCTGAATACAGATTGTTTTCCATGGACCATTATATGTTGCATGTTCAAGAGTCGGTAAACCTGACAATCTATTTATATGCAAAGACAATGGGACAGCAAAGAATGTTGTATATTCGCAAGTTTTACGTAGTTAAAACCATATATATATATATATATCTATATTCACAGGTGGGACATAGGGACACAACTACAATGGCGCGTAACTATTATGGCGCGTAACGACTTACGCGCGCGGGGGGGCTTGGGGGGGGCGCGAAGCGCCCCCACCAACTAGGTGTTGGGGTGGCGCAAACTAAAAAAAACTAAAAAAAGCTAAAAACTAAAAAAAAGAAAAAAAAAACTGGGAATTGCACAAATATTTCAATATATTTTGACAATAGATTAAAGTAATCCGAAAACCTTAAAACAGATACACCAAATTTTGAGGTTTAATATAAATTGTGGGAGCTTAGCATGCTTGGCACGTAAAGATTTTTCCAAGCGTCAATGTTAGAATGAACATTGACAAATTGAAGAAAACAAATCAATAAAAAGAAGAAACTAAAAAAAAGAAAAAACTAAAAAAGAAAAAAACTAAAGAAGAAACTGTATCTATATATAAAAATCTATATACATAAAAATAAGTTGTCTGTCTTTTATGTCTGTTACACTATGTCTGTTACGCCTGATTATATCTTATCTATATATAAAAATAAGTTGTATGTATTTTTTTATTGAGGGTTTGACGTCTGAAAAATAGAGAAGAAAAAGAAAACTGAAAAAGAAAAATGGTAAAAACTAAAAAAAAACTAAAATAAAAAAAACTAAAAAATAAAAAAAAATAAAAAAAGAAAAAACTTAAAATAAAAATGTAAAAAAAATAAAAAAATAAAAAGGTAAAAAATTAGAAGAAATTTAAAAAAGAAAAACTAAAAAAGAAAAAAACTAAGAAAAGAAAAAACTAAAAAAGAAAAAAAACTGAAATGAAACTGTATCTATCTATATATATAAAAATAAGTTGTCTGTCTGTGTGTCTGTCTGTCAGGTGACGTCATGTTTCTGTGTCGACTGACGTCATGTTTTCAACTGACGAAATTACAGACCGGGACATCGGGACACAAATGACGACCGGGACACCGGCACATAGGGAATATAAATGACGACACTCAAAGAGAAAGCGACCGGGACAAAAGGAATGTTCGATTAGCAATCACCATCAACAAAGCACCGGGACACAAATGACGACCGGGACACAGGGAGTATAAATGACGACCAGGACATAAGTAAAAAAAAACTGAAAAAACTAAAAAAAAAAGGTAAAAACTAATAAAAAAACTAAAAAAGCTAAAAAAATAAAAAAAAAATAAAAAGAAAAAAATAAAAAGGAAAAAAAATGAAAAAATAAAGGAGAAAAACTAAAAAAACGAATATATATACAGACCGGAACACCGGGATACAAATGACGACCGAGACACAGGGAATATAAATGACGACCGGGACACAGGGACACAACTACAACGGGACGCCGGGGGGCACAGGGGGATATAAATGACGACCGGGACACCGGGACACAAGGAATATAAATGACGCCCGGGACACTCAAAGAGAATCACAGACTGGGACACTGGGACACAAATGACGACCGGGACACAGGGAATATAAATGACGACCGGGACACAGGGAAACAACTACAAAGGGGACGCCGGGGGCACAGGGGATATATAAATGACGACAGCGACATAGGGAATGGTCGATTAGCAATCACCATCAACAAAGCTCAAGGGAATCATTTAGAATCATGAGCTATAGATCTGAATACGGAAACCTAACAATCTATTTATATGCACAGACAATGGTACAGCAAAGAATGTTGTATATTCGCAAGTTTTACGTAGTTTAAAACATATATATATCTATATATATAAAAATAAGTTGTCTGTCCGTTACGCCAGATTATATCTTATCTATATATATAAAAATAAGTTGTCTGTGTGT
Organism: Artemia franciscana; assembly: GCF_032884065.1. Classification (NCBI taxonomy): domain Eukaryota; kingdom Metazoa; phylum Arthropoda; class Branchiopoda; order Anostraca; family Artemiidae; genus Artemia; species Artemia franciscana. The sequence continues at coordinate 25,387 of NW_027063940.1, forward strand.
GGATCTGTGATGGATCAGGTGACGTCACCTGAAAAATTGGATCAGGTGACAAAACTGAAAACTGAAAAACTAAAAAAGGCAAAAACTACAAAAAAAATTAAAACTAATAAAAAAATAAAAAAGCTAAAAAACTAAAAAAACTAAAAAAAGGCAAAAACTACAAAAAAAACTAAAAACTAATAAAAAAGCTAAAAACTAAAAAAACTAAAATAAGGCAAAAACTACAAAAAAAAACTAAAAACTAATAAAAAAAATAAAAAAGCTAAAAAACTAAAAAAACTAAAAAAACTAAAAAAAGGTAAAAAACTAAAAAAAACTAAAAACTAAAAAAAAACTAAAAAAAAGGAAAAAACTGAAAAATAAGCTAAAATAAAGGTAAAAACCAATAAAAAACTAAAAAAAACCTGAAAAAACTAAAAAGGGCAAAAACTACAAAAAAAACTAAAAACTAATAAAAAAAGTAAAAAAGCTAAAAAACTAAAAAAACTAAAAAAAACTAAAAAAAGGTAAAAAAACTAAAAAAAATAAAAAATAAAAAAACTAAAAAAAGGAAAAAACTGAAAAATAAGCTAAAATAAAGGTAAAAACCAATAAAAAACTAAAAAGAAAAAAGAAAAAACTAAAAAAAATTTTCATCTAAAAAACTAAAAAAAACTAAAAAAGGTAAAAACTAAAAGAACTAAAAAGAAAAAAATAAATGACGACACTCAAAGAGAAAGCGACCAGGACAAAAGGAATGTTCGATTAGCAATCAACAAAGCACCGGGACACAGGGAGTATAAATGACGACCAGGACATAAGTAAAAAAAAAAACTAACAAAACTAAAAAGAAGGTAAAAACTACAAAAAAACTAAAAAGAAAAAAACTAAAAAAAGGCAAAAACTACAAAAAAAACTAAAAACTAATAAAAAAGCTAAAAAACTAAAAAAACTAAAAAAAGGCAAAAACTACAAAAAAACTAAAAACTAATAAAAAAAATAAAAGCTAAAAGACTAAAAAAACTAAAAAAACTAAAAAAGGTAAAAAGCTAAAAAAACTAAAAACTAAAAAAAACTAAAAGAAAGGAAAAAACTGAAAAATAAGCTAAAATAAAGGTAAAACCAATAAAAAACTAAAAAAAAAAACTGAAAAAACTAAAAAAAGGCAAAAACTACAAAAAAAAACCAAAAACTAATAAAAAAAGTAAAAAAGCTAAAAAACTAAAAAAACTAAAAAAACTAAAAAAAGGTAAAAACTAAAAAAAATAAAAAATAAAAAAAAACTAAAAAAAAGGAAAAAACTGAAAAATAAGCTAAAATAAAGGTAAAAACCAATAAAAAACTAAAAAGAAAAAGGAAAAAACTAAAAAAAATTTTCATCTAAAAAACTAAAAAAAACTAAAAAAGGTAAAAACTAAAAGAACTAAAAAAGAAAAAAATAAATGACGACACTCAAAGAGAAAGCGACCAGGACAAAAGGAATGTTCGATTAGCAATCAACAAAGCACCGGGACACAGGGAGTATAAATGACGACCAGGACATAAGTAAAAAAAAACTAACAAAACTAAAAAGAAGGTAAAAACTACAAAAAAAAAAAGAAAAAAACTAAAAACTAATAAAAAAAACTAAAAAATCTAAAAATCTAAATAAACTAAAAAAGAAAAAAAAGGAAAAAAATAAAGGAGAAAAACAAAACTAAAAAACAAATGTATATACAGACCGGGACACCGGGATACAAATGACGACCGGGACACAGGGAATATAAATGACGACCGGGACACAGGGACACAACTACAACGGGGACACCGGGGGAAACAGGGGGATATAAATGACGACCGGGACACCGGGACAGGGAATGGTCGATTAGCAATCACCATCAACAAAGCTCAAGGGCAATCATTAGAATCATGAGGTATAGATCTGAATACAGATTGTTTTCCCATGGACCATTATATGTTGCATGTTCAAGAGTCGGTAAACCTGACAATCTCATTTATATGCAAAGACAATGGGACAGCAAAGAATGTTGTATATTCGCAAGTTTACGTAGTTAAAACCATATATATATATATTATATATATATATATATATATATATATATATATATATATATATATATATATATATATATATATATATCTATATATATAAAAATAAGTTGTCTGTCTGTGGATGTGTGGATGGATGTGTGGATGGATGTGTCAGGTGACGTCACCTGAAAAAACTGGATTAGGTGACGTCAAAACTGAAAAAACTAAAAAAAGGCAAAAACTACAAAAAAAACTAAAAACTAATAAAAAAAAATAAAAAAGCTAAAAAACTAAAAAAAACTATAAAGGTAAAAACCAATAAAAAACTAAAAAAAAAACTGAAAAAACTAAAAAAAAGGCAAAAACTACAAAAAAAAAACTAAAAACTAATAAAAAAAGTAAAAAGCTAAAAAACTAAAAAAACTAAAAAAACTAAAAAAAGGTAAAAAACTAAAAAAAAATAAAAAATAAAAAAAACTAAAAAAAAGGAAAAAACTGAAAAATAAGCTAAAATAAAGGTAAAAACCAATAAAAAACCTAAAAAAAAAAAGGAAAAACTAATAAATGACGACACTCAAAGAGAAAGCGACCAGGACAAAAAACTAAAAAAAAAGGCAAAACTACAAAAAACTAAAAACTAATAAAAAAATAAAAAAGCTAAAAAACTAAAAAACTAAAAAAGGTAAAAAACTAAAAAAACTAAAAACTAAAAAAAAAACTAAAAAGGTAAAAACTAAAAGAACTAAAAAAGAAAAAAATAATGACGACACTCAAAGAGAAAGCGACCAGGACAAAAGGAATGTTCGATTAGCAATCAACAAAGCACCGGGACACAGGGAGTATAAATGACGACCAGGACACAAGTAAAAAAAAAATTAACAAAACTAAAAAGAAGGTAAAAACTACAAAAAAACTAAAAGAAAAAAAAACTAAAAAACTAATAAAAAAACTAAAAAATCTAAAAATCTAAATAAACTAAAAAAGAAAAAAAAGGAAAAAAATAAAGGAGAAAAACAAAACTAAAAAACGAATGTATATACAGACCGGTACACCGGGATACAAATGACGACCGGGACACAGGGAATATAAATAACGACCGGGACACAGGGACACAACTACAACGGGGACACCGGGGGAAACAGGGGGATATAAATGACGACCGGGACAAAAAAACTAAAAGAAATAAAACTAAAAACTAATAAAAAAAACTAAAAAATCTAAAAATCTAAATAAGCTAAAAAAGAAAAAAAAAGGAAAAAATAAAGGAGAAAAACAAAACTAAAAAAACGAATGTATATACAGACCGGGACACCGGGATACAAATGATGACCGGGACCCGGGACACAGGGAATATAAATGACGACCGGGACACAGGGACACAACTACAACGGGGACACCGGGGGAACAGGGGGATAACCTGACAATCTATTTATATGCAAAGACAATGGGACAGCAAAGAATGTTGTATATTCGCAAGTTTTACGTAGTTAAAACCATATATATATATATATATCTATATTCACAGGTGGGACATAGGGACACAACTACAATGGCGCGTAACTATTATGGCGCGTACGACTTACGCGCGCGGGGGGGCTTGGGGGGGCGCGAAGCGCCCCCACCAACTAGGTGTTGGGGTGGCGCGAAGCGCCACCCCAACAGCTAGTATATATATATATATATATATATATATATATATATATATATATATATATATATATATATATATATATATATATATATATATCTATATTCACAGGTGGGGACTAGGGACACAACTACAATGGCGCGTAACTATTATGGCGCGTAACGACTTACGCGCGCGGGGGGGCTTGGGGGGGGGCG
>NW_027063941.1:0-29359 GCF_032884065.1 Artemia franciscana
GTAATAGCTAAGTCTGTGGAAAAAATGAAGATATTAGACTATTTTATGATTGCACATGGTAAAGAATGTGATTAAAGGCTCTTTTCCTATGTCAAAAGTTTTAGTTTTCGTGGGTAATAGCTTCGTCCGTGGAAAAAATGATGATATTAGACTATTTTATGATTGCACATGGTAAAGAATGTGATTAAAGGCTCTTTTCCTATGTCAAAAGTTGTAGTTTTCGAGGGTAATAGCTATGTCTGTGGAAGAAATGAAGATATAAAGACTATTTTATGATTGCACATGGTAAAGAATGTGATTAAAGGCTCTTTTCCTATTTCAAAAGTTTTAGTTTTCGAGGGTAATAGCTTCGTCCGTGGAAAAAATGAAGATATTAGATAATTTTATGATGGCACATGGTAAAGAATGTGATTAAAGGCTCTTTTCTTATTTCAAAAGTTTTAGTTTTCGAGGGTAATAGCTATGTCTGTGGAAAAAATGGAGATATTAGACTATTTTATGGTTGCACATGGTAAAGAATGTGATTAAAGGCTCTTTTCCTATGTCAAAAGTTTTAGTTTTCGGGGGTAATAGCTTCGTCCGTGGAAAAAATGAAGATATTAGACTATTTTATGATTGCACATTGTAAAGAATGTGATTAAAGGCTCTTTTCCTATGTCAAAAGTTTTAGTTTTCGAGGGTAATAGCTATGTCTGTGGAAGAAATGAAGATATAAAGACTATTTTATGATTGCACATGGTAAAGAATGTGATTAAAGGCTCTTTTCCTATTTCAAAAGTTCTAGTTTTCGTGGGTAATAGCTTCGTCCGTGGAAAAAATGAAGATATTAGACAATTTTATGATTGCTGCACATGGTAAAGAATGTGATTAAAGGCTCTTTTCCTATGTCAAAAGTTTTAGTTTTCGAGGGTAATAGCTACGTATGTTGAAAAAATGAAGATATTGGACTATTATATGATTGTACATGGTGAAGAATGTGATTAAAGGCTCTTTTCCTATGTCAAAAGTTTTAGTATTCGGGGGTAATAGCTTCATCCGTGGAAAAAATGAAGATATTAGACTATTTTGTGATTGCAAATGGTAAAGAATGTAATTAAAGTCTCTTTTCCTATGTCAAAAGTTTTAGTTTTCGAGGGTAATAGCTATGTCTGTGAAAAAATGAAGATATTAGACTATTTTATGATTGCACATGGTAAAGAATGTGATTAAAGGCTCTTTTCCTATTTCAAAAGTTTTAGTTTTCGAGGGTAATAGCTATGTCCGTGGAAAAAATGAAGATTAGACTATTTTATGATAGCACATGGTAAAGAATGTGATTAAAGGCACTTTTCCTATGTCAAAAGTTTTAGTTTTCGGGGGTAAGAGCTATGTCTGTGGAAGAAATGAAGATATTAGACTATTTTATGATTGCACATGGTAAAGAATGTAATTAAAGGCTCTTTTCCTATTTCAAAAGTTTTAGTTTTCGAGGGTAATAGCTATGTCTGTGGAAAAAATGAAGATATTAGACTATTTTATGATTGCACATGGTAAAGAATGTGATTAAAGGCTCTTTTCCTATGTCAAAAGTTTTAGTTTTCGGGGGTAATAGCTTCGTCCGTGGAAAAAATGAAGATATTAGACTATTATATGATTGCACATGGTAAAGAATGTGATTAAAGGCTCTTTTCCTATGTCAAAAGTTTTAGTTTTCGGGGGTAATAGCTTCATCCGTGGAAAAAATGAAGATATTAGACTATTTTGTGATTGCAAATGGTAAAGAATGTAATTAAAGTCTCTTTTCCTATGTCAAAAGTTTTAGTTTTCGAGGGTAATAGCTATGTCTGTGAAAAAATGAAGATATTAGACTATTTTATGATTGCACATGGTAAAGAATGTGATTAAAGGCTCTTTTCCTATTTCAAAAGTTTTAGTTTTCGAGGGTAATAGCTATGTCTGTGGAAAAAATGAAGATATTAGACTATTTTATGATTGCACATGGTAAAGAATGTGATTAAAGGCTCTTTTCCTATGTCAAAAGTTTTAGTTTTCGGGGGTAATAGCTTCTTCCGTGGAAAAACTGAAGATATTAGACTATTTTATGATTGCACATGGTAAAGAATGTGATTAAAGGCTTTTTTCCTATGTCAAAAGTTTTAGTTTTCGAGGGTAATAGCTATGTCTGTGGAAGAAATGAAGATATAAAGACTATTTTATGATTGCACATGGCAAAGAATGTGATTAAAGGCTCTTTTCCTATTTCAAAAGTTTTAGTTTTCGAGGGTAATAGCTAAGTCCGTGGAAAAAATGAAGATTAGACTATTTTATGATAGCACATGGTAAAGAATGTGATTAAAGGCACTTTTCCTATGTCAAAAGTTTTAGTTTTCGGGGGTAAGAGCTATGTCTGTGGAAGAAATGAAGATATTAGACTATTTTATGATTGCACATGGTAAAGAATGTGATTAAAGGCTCTTTTCCTATTTCAAAAGTTTTAGTTTTCGAGGGTAATAGCTATGTCTGTGGAAAAAATGAAGATATTAGACTATTTTATGATTGCACATGGTAAAGAATGTGATTAAAGGCTCTTTTCCTATGTCAAAAGTTTTAGTTTTCTGGGGTAATAGCTTCGTCCGTGGAAAAAATGAAGATATTAGACTATTTTATGATTGCAAATGGTAAAGAATGTGATTAAAGGCTCTTTTCCTATTTCAAAAGTTTTAGTTTTCGAGGGTAATAGCTATGTCTGTGAAAAATGAAGATATTAGACTATTTTATGATTGCACATGGTAAAGAATGTGATTAAAGGCACTTTTCCTATGTCAAAAGTTTTAGTTTTCGGGGGTAAGAGCTATGTCTGTGGAAGAAATGAAGATATTAGACTATTTTATGATTGCACATGGTAAAGAATGTGATTAAAGGCTCTTTTCCTATTTCAAAAGTTTTAGTTTTCGAGGGTAATAGCTATGTCTGTGGAAAAAATGAAGATATTAGACTATTTTATGATTGCACATGGTAAAGAATGTGATTAAAGGCTCTTTTCCTATGTCAAAAGTTTTAGTTTTCGGGGGTAAGAGCTATGTCTGTGGAAGAAATGAAGATATTAGACTATTTTATGATTGCACATGGTAAAGAATGTGATTAAAGGCTCTTTTCCTATTTCAAAAGTTTTAGTTTTCGAGGGTAATAGCTATGTCTGTGAAAAAATGAAGATATTAGACTATTTTATGATTGCACATGGTAAAGAATGTGATTAAAGGCTCTTTTCCTATTTCAAAAGTTTTAGTTTTCGAGGGTAATAGCTAAGTCCGTGGAAAAAATGAAGATTAGACTATTTTATGATAGCACATGGTAAAGAATGTGATTAAAGGCACTTTTCCTATGTCAAAAGTTTTAGTTTTCGGGGGTAAGAGCTATGTCTGTGGAAGAAATGAAGATATTAGACTATTTTATGATTGCACATGGTAAAGAATGTGATTAAAGGCTCTTTTCCTATGTCAAAAGTTTTAGTTTTCGGGGGTAAGAGCTATGTCTGTGGAAGAAATGAAGATATTAGACTATTTTATGATTGCACATGGTAAAGAATGTGATTAAAGGCTCTTTTCCTATTTCAAAAGTTTTAGTTTTCGAGGGTAATAGCTATGTCTGTGAAAAAATGAAGATATTAGACTATTTTATGATTGCACATGGTAAAGAATGTGATTAAAGGCTCTTTTCCTATTTCAAAAGTTTTAGTTTTCGAGGGTAATAGCTAAGTCCGTGGAAAAAATGAAGATTAGACTATTTTATGATAGCACATGGTAAAGAATGTGATTAAAGGCACTTTTCCTATGTCAAAAGTTTTAGTTTTCGGGGGTAAGAGCTATGTCTGTGGAAGAAATGAAGATATTAGTCTATTTTATGATTGCACATGGTAAAGAATGTGATTAAAGGCTCTTTTCCCATTTCAAAAGTTTTAGTTTTCGAGGGTAATAGCTATGTCTGTGGAAAAAATGAAGATATTAGACTATTTTATGATTGCACATGGTAAAGAATGTGATTAAAGGCTCTTTTCCTATGTCAAAAGTTTTAGTTTTCGGGGGTAATAGCTTCGTCCGTGGAAAAAATGAAGATATTAGACTTTTTTATGATTGCAAATGGTAAAGAATGTGATTAAAGGCTCTTTTCCTATTTCAAAAGTTTTAGTTTTCGAGGGTAATAGCTATGTCTGTGAAAAAATAAAGATATTAGACTATTTTATGATAGCACATGGTAAAGAATGTGATTAAAGGCACTTTTCCTATGTCAAAAGTTTTAGTTTTCGGGGGTAAGAGCTATGTCTGTGGAAGAAATGAAGATATTAGACTATTTTATGATTGCACATGGTAAAGAATGTGATTAAAGGCTCTTTTCCTATTTCAAAAGTTTTAGTTTTCGAGGGTAATAGCTATGTCTGTGGAAAAAATGAAGATATTAGACTATTTTATGATTGCACATGGTAAAGAATGTGATTAAAGGCTCTTTTCCTATTTCAAAAGTTTTAGTTTTCGGGGGTAAGAGCTATGTCTGTGGAAGAAATGAAGATATTAGACTATTTTATGATTGCACATGGTAAAGAATGTGATTAAAGGCTCTTTTCCTATTTCAAAAGTTTTAGTTTTCGAGGGTAATAGCTATGTTTGTGAAAAAAATGAAGATATCAGACTATTTTATGATTGCACATGGTAAAGAATGTGATTAAAGGCTCTTTTCCTATTTCAAAAGTTTTAGTTTTCGAGGGTAATAGCTAAGTCCGTGGAAAAAATGAAGATTAGACTATTTTATGATAGCACATGGTAAAGAATGTGATTAAAGGCACTTTTCCTATGTCAAAAGTTTTAGTTTTCGGGGGTAAGAGCTATGTCTGTGGAAGAAATGAAGATATTAGACTATTTTATGATTGCACATGGTAAAGAATGTGATTAAAGGCTCTTTTCCTATTTCAAAAGTTTTAGTTTTCGAGGGTAATAGCTATGTCTGTGGAAAAAATGAAGATATTAGACTATTTTATGATTGCACATGGTAAAGAATGTGATTAAAGGCTCTTTTCCTATGTCAAAAGTTTTAGTTTTCGGGGGTAATAGCTTCGTCCGTGGAAAAAATGAAGATATTAGACTTTTTTATGATTGCAAATGGTAAAGAATGTGATTAAAGGCTCTTTTCCTATGTCAAAAGTATTAGTTTTCGAGGGTAAAAGCTATGTCTGTGGAAAAAAATGAAGATATTAGACTATTTTATGATTGTACATGGTAAAGAATGTGATTAAAGTCTCTTTTCCTATTTCAATAGTTTTAGTTTTCGGGGGTAAGAGCTATGTCTGTGGAAGAAATGAAGATATTAGACTATTTTATGATTGCACATGGTAAAGAATGTAATTAAAGCCTCTTTTCCTATTTCAAAAGTTTTAGTTTTCGAGGGTAATAGCTATGTCTGTGGAAAAAATGAAGATATTAGACTATTTTATGATTGCACATGGTAAAGAATGTGATTAAAGGCTGTTTTCCTATTTCAAAAGTTTTAGTTTTCGAGGGTAATAGCTAAGTCTGTGGAAAAAATGAAGATATTAGACTATTTTATGATTGCACATGGTAAAGAATGTGATTAAAGGCTCTTTTCCTATGTCAAAAGTTTTAGTTTTCGTGGGTAATAGCTTCGTCCGTGGAAAAAATGATGATATTAGACTATTTTATGATTGCACATGGTAAAGAATGTGATTAAAGGCTCTTTTCCTATGTCAAAAGTTTTAGTTTTCGAGGGTAATAGCTATGTCTGTGGAAGAAATGAAGATATAAAGACTATTTTATGATTGCACATGGTAAAGAATGTGATTAAAGGCTCTTTTCCTATTTCAAAAGTTTTAGTTTTCGAGGGTAATAGCTTCGTCCGTGGAAAAAATGAAGATATTAGATAATTTTATGATGGCACATGGTAAAGAATGTGATTAAAGGCTCTTTTCTTATTTCAAAAGTTTTAGTTTTCGAGGGTAATAGCTATGTCTGTGGAAAAAATGGAGATATTAGACTATTTTATGGTTGCACATGGTAAAGAATGTGATTAAAGGCTCTTTTCCTATGTCAAAAGTTTTAGTTTTCGGGGGTAATAGCTTCGTCCGTGGAAAAAATGAAGATATTAGACTATTTTATGATTGCACATTGTAAAGAATGTGATTAAAGGCTCTTTTCCTATGTCAAAAGTTTTAGTTTTCGAGGGTAATAGCTATGTCTGTGGAAGAAATGAAGATATAAAGACTATTTTATGATTGCACATGGTAAAGAATGTGATTAAAGGCTCTTTTCCTATTTCAAAAGTTCTAGTTTTCGTGGGTAATAGCTTCGTCCGTGGAAAAAATGAAGATATTAGACAATTTTATGATTGCTGCACATGGTAAAGAATGTGATTAAAGGCTCTTTTCCTATGTCAAAAGTTTTAGTTTTCGAGGGTAATAGCTACGTATGTTGAAAAAATGAAGATATTGGACTATTATATGATTGTACATGGTGAAGAATGTGATTAAAGGCTCTTTTCCTATGTCAAAAGTTTTAGTATTCGGGGGTAATAGCTTCATCCGTGGAAAAAATGAAGATATTAGACTATTTTGTGATTGCAAATGGTAAAGAATGTAATTAAAGTCTCTTTTCCTATGTCAAAAGTTTTAGTTTTCGAGGGTAATAGCTATGTCTGTGAAAAAATGAAGATATTAGACTATTTTATGATTGCACATGGTAAAGAATGTGATTAAAGGCTCTTTTCCTATTTCAAAAGTTTTAGTTTTCGAGGGTAATAGCTATGTCCGTGGAAAAAATGAAGATTAGACTATTTTATGATAGCACATGGTAAAGAATGTGATTAAAGGCACTTTTCCTATGTCAAAAGTTTTAGTTTTCGGGGGTAAGAGCTATGTCTGTGGAAGAAATGAAGATATTAGACTATTTTATGATTGCACATGGTAAAGAATGTGATTAAAGGCTCTTTTCCTATTTCAAAAGTTTTAGTTTTCGAGGGTAATAGCTATGTCTGTGGAAAAAATGAAGATATTAGACTATTTTATGATTGCACATGGTAAAGAATGTGATTAAAGGCTCTTTTCCTATGTCAAAAGTTTTAATTTTCGGGGGTAATAGCTTCGTCCGTGGAAAAAATGAAGATATTAGACTATTATATGATTGTACATGGTGAAGAATGTGATTAAAGGCTCTTTTCCTATGTCAAAAGTTTTAGTATTCGGGGGTAATAGCTTCATCCGTGGAAAAAATGAAGATATTAGACTATTTTGTGATTGCAAATGGTAAAGAATGTAATTAAAGTCTCTTTTCCTATGTCAAAAGTTTTAGTTTTCGAGGGTAATAGCTATGTCTGTGGAAAAATGAAGATATTAGACTATTTTATGATTGCACATGGTAAAGAATGTGATTAAAGGCTCTTTTCCTATTTCAAAAGTTTTAGTTTTCGAGGGTAATAGCTATGTCTGTGGAAAAAATGAAGATATTAGACTATTTTATGATTGCACATGGTAAAGAATGTGATTAAAGGCTCTTTTCCTATGTCAAAAGTTTTAGTTTTCGGGGGTAATAGCTTCGTCCGTGGAAAAAATGAAGATATTAGACTATTTTATGATTGCACATGGTAAAGAATGTGATTAAAGGCTTTTTTCCTATGTCAAAAGTTTTAGTTTTCGAGGGTAATAGCTATGTCTGTGGAAGAAATGAAGATATAAAGACTATTTTATGATTGCACATGGCAAAGAATGTGATTAAAGGCTCTTTTCCTATTTCAAAAGTTTTAGTTTTCGAGGGTAATAGCTTCGTCCGTCGAAAAAATGAAGATATTAGACTATTTTATGATTGCACATGGTAAAGAATGTGATTAAAGGCTCTTTTCCTATGTCAAAAGTTTTAGTCTTCGAGGGTAATAGCTACGTATGTTGAAAAAATGAAGATATTTGACTATTTTATGATTGCACATGGTAAAGAATGTGATTAAAGGCTCTTTTCCTATGTCAAAAGTTTTAGTTTTTGGGGGTAATAGCTTCGTCCGTGGAAAAAATGAAGATATTAGACTATTTTGTGATTGCAAATGGTAAAGAATGTGATTAAAGGCTCTTTTCCTATGTCAAAAGTTTTAGTTTTCGAGGGTAATAGCTATGTCTGTGAGAAAAAATGAAGATATTAGACTATTTTATGATTGCACATGGTAAAGAATGTGATTAAAGGCTCTTTTCCTATTTCAAAAGCTTTAGTTTTCGAGGGTAATAGCTGTGTCCGTGGAAAAAATGAAGATATTAGACTATTTTGTGATTGCAAATGGTAAAGAATGTGATTAAAGGCTCTTTTCCTATGTCAAAAGTTTTAGTTTTCGAGGGTAATAGCTATGTCTGTGGAAAAAATGAAAATATTAGACTATTTTATGATTGCACATGGTAAAGAATGTGATTACAGGCTCTTTTCCTATTTCAAAAGTTTTAGTTTTCGAGGGTAATACTACTACTACTACTACTAACTCACTGCAGCACCAAGCCGCCTGAGGCCAACACAGCTACGCACGCTCCTCCTCCAACCTAATCTATTTAAAGCCTCCCTCTTTACACCCTCCCAGGAAGTTCCCATTTCCTTTAAATCCTTATTTATGACATCCTCCCAACCCAGACAAGGACGACCTGCTTTCCGTGTAGCCCCAGACGGTTGGCCAAAAAGGACAATCTTCGGTAATCTGTCATCCTTCATCCGTAGAACGTGGCCTAGCCATCTCAACCTTTCTTTCATTATAGCCCCAGAAAGCGGGATTGAACCACACTTTTCGTACAACCTACTGTTTGAAATACGGTCAGTCAGCCGGGTACCCAGAACAATCCGTAGGCAATTTCTCTGGAAAACATCTAGTAAATTTTCATCTGCTTTTCGGAGTGTCCATGCTTCAGAGCCATATTTGACCACTGTCATCACTTTAGCTTCCAATATTCTAATCTTGGTTTGTAGGCTTATCTTTCTATTCTTCCAAACTTTTTTTAACTGTGAAAAAACACCCTGAGCTTTAGCTACCTCCGTGAAAAAAATGAAGATATTAGACTATTTTATGATTGCACATGGTAAAGAATGTGATTAAAGGCTCTTTTCCTATTTCAAAAGTATTAGTTTTTGAGGGTAATAGCTACGTATGTTGAAAAAATGAAGATATTAGACAATTTTATGATTGCACATGGTAAATAATGTGATTAAAGGCTCTTTTCCTATTTCAAAAGTTTTATTTTTCGAGGGTAATAGCTATGTCTGTGGAAGAAATGAAGATATTAGACAATTGTATGATTGCACATGGTAAAGAATGTGATTAAAGGCTCTTTTCCTATTTCGAAAGTTTTAGTTTTCGAGGGTAATAGCTACGTATGATGAAAAAATGAAGATATTAGACTTCTTTATGATTGCAAATGGTAAAGAATGTGATTAAAGGCTCTTTTCCTATTTCAAAAGTTTTAGTTTTCGAGGGTAATAGCTAAGTCTGTGGAAAAAATTAAGATATTAGACTATTTTATGATTGCACATGGTAAAGAATATGATTAAAGGCTCTTTTTCTATTTCAAAAGTTTTGGTTTTCGGGGATAAGAGCTATGTCTGTGGAAAAAATTAAGATATTAGACTATTTTATGATTGCACATGGTAAAGAATGTGATTAAAGGCTCTTTTCCTATGTCAAAAGTTTTAGTTTTCGAGGGTAATAGCTATGTCTGTGGAAAAAATGAAGATATTAGACTATTTTATGATTGCACATGGTAAAGAATGTGATTAAAGGCTCTTTTCCTATGTCAAAAGTTTTAGTTTTCGGGGGTAATAGCTTCGTCCGTGGAAAAATTGAAGATATTAGACAATTTTATGATTGCACATGGTAAAGAATGTGATTAAAGGCTCTTTTCCTATTTCAAAAAATTTAGTTTTCGAGGGTAATAGCTACGTATGTTGAAAAAATAAAGATATTAGACAATTTTATGATTGTACATGGTAAAGAATGTGATTAAAGGCTCTTTTCCTATTTCAAAAGTTTTAGTTTTCGAGGGTAATAGCTATGTCTGTGGAAAAAATGAAGATATTAGACAATTTTATGATTGCTCATGGTAAAGAATTTGATTAGAGGCTCTTTTCCTATTTCAAAAGTTTTAGTTTTCGAGGGTAATAGCTACGTATGTTGAAAAAATGAAGATATCAGACTATTTTATGATTGCAAATGGTAAAGAATGTGATTAAAGGCTCTTTTCCTATTTCAAAAGTTTTAGTTTTCGAGGATAATAGCTATGTCTCTGGAAAAAATGAAGATATAGACTATTTTATGATTGTATATGGTAAAGAATGTGATTAAAGGCTCTTTTCCTATTTCAAAAGTCTTAGTTTTCGGGGGTAAGAGCTATGTCTGTGGAAGAAATGAAGATATTAGACTATTTTATGATTGCACATGGTAAAGAATGTGATTAAAGCCTCTTTTCCTATTTCAAAGTTTTAGTTTTCGAGTGTAATAGCTAAGTCCGTGGAAAAAATGAAGATATTAGACTATTTTATGATTTCACATGGTAAAGAATGTGATTAAAGGCTCTTTTCCTATTTCACAAGTTTTAGTTTTCGAGGGTAATAGCTATGTCTGTGGAAAAAATGAAGATATTAGACTATTTTATGATTGCACATAATAAAGAATGTGATTAAAGGCTCTTTTCCTATTTCAAAAGTTTTAGTTTTCGGGGATAAGAGCGATGTATGTTGAAAAAATGAAGATATTAGACTATTTTATGATTGCACATGGTAAAGAATGTGATTAAAGGCTCTTTTCCTATATCAAAAGTTTTAGTTTTCGGGGGTAATAGCTTCGTCCGTTGAAAAAATGAAGATATTAGACTATTTTATGATTGCACATGGTAAAGAATGTGATTAAAGCCTCTTTTCCTATTTCAAAAGTTTTAGTTTTCGAGGGTAATAGCTATGTCCGTGGAAAAAATGAAGATATTAGACTATTTTATGATTGCACATGGTAAAGAATGTGATTAAAGGCTCTTTTCCTATTTCAAAAGTTTTAGTTTTTGAGGGTTATAGCTATGTCTGTGGAAAAAATGAAGATATTCGACTATTTTATGATGCCACATGGTAAAGAATGTGATTAAAGGCTCTTTTCCTATTTCAAAAGTTTTAATTTTCGAGGGTAATAGCTATGTCCGTGGAAAAAATGAAGATGTTAGACTATTTTATGATTGCATATGGTAAAAAATGTGATTAAAGGCTCTTTTCCTATTTCACAAGTTTTAGTTTTCGAGGGTAATAGCTTCGTCCGTTGAAAAAATGAAGATATTAGACTATTTTATGATTGCACATGGTAAAGAATGTGATTAAAGCCTCTTTTCCTATTTCAAAAGTTTTAGTTTTTGAGGGTTATAGCTATGTCTGTGGAAAAAATGAAGATATTCGACTATTTTATGATGGCACATGGTTAAGAATGTGATTAAAGGCTCTTTTCCTATTTCAAAAGTTTTAATTTTCGAGGGTAATAGCTATGTCCGTGGAAAAAATGAAGATGTTAGACTATTTTATGATTGCATATGGTAAAAAATGTGATTAAAGGCTCTTTTCCTATTTCACAAGTTTTAGTTTTCGAGGGTAATAGCTATGTCTGTGGAAAAAATGAAGATATTAGACTATTTTATGATTGCACATGGTAAAGAATGTGATTAAAGGCTCTTTTCCTATTTCAAAAGTTTTAGTTTTCGAGGGTAATAGCTATGTCTGTGGAAAAAATGAAGATATTAGACAATTTTATGATTGCACATGGTAAAGAATGTGATTAAAGGCTCTTTTCCTATGTCAAAAGCTTTAGTTTTCGAGGGTAAAAGCTATGTCTGTGGAAAAAAATGAAGATATTAGACTTTTTTATGATTGCAAATGGTAAAGAATGTGATTAAAGGCTCTTTTCCTATGTCAAAAGTATTAGTTTTCGAGGGTAAAAGCTATGTCTGTGGAAAAAAATGAAGATATTAGACTATTTTATGATTGTACATGGTAAAGAATGTGATTAAAGTCTCTTTTCCTATTTCAATAGTTTTAGTTTTCGGGGGTAAGAGCTATGTCTGTGGAAGAAATGAAGATATTAGACTATTTTATGATTGCACATGGTAAAGAATGTAATTAAAGCCTCTTTTCCTATTTCAAAAGTTTTAGTTTTCGAGGGTAATAGCTATGTCTGTGGAAAAAATGAAGATATTAGACTATTTTATGATTGCACATGGTAAAGAATGTGATTAAAGGCTGTTTTCCTATTTCAAAAGTTTTAGTTTTCGAGGGTAATAGCTAAGTCTGTGGAAAAAATGAAGATATTAGACTATTTTATGATTGCACATGGTAAAGAATGTGATTAAAGGCTCTTTTCCTATGTCAAAAGTTTTAGTTTTCGTGGGTAATAGCTTCGTCCGTGGAAAAAATGATGATATTAGACTATTTTATGATTGCACATGGTAAAGAATGTGATTAAAGGCTCTTTTCCTATGTCAAAAGTTTTAGTTTTCGAGGGTAATAACTATGTCTGTGGAAGAAATGAAGATATAAAGACTATTTTATGATTGCACATGGTAAAGAATGTGATTAAAGGCTCTTTTCCTATTTCAAAAGTTTTAGTTTTCGAGGGTAATAGCTTCGTCCGTGGAAAAAATGAAGATATTAGACAATTTTATGATGGCACATGGTAAAGAATGTGATTAAAGGCTCTTTCTTATTTCAAAAGTTTTAGTTTTCGAGGGTAATAGCTATGTCTGTGGAAAAAATGGAGATATTAGACTATTTTATGGTTGCACATGGTAAAGAATGTGATTAAAGGCTCTTTTCCTATGTCAAAAGTTTTAGTTTTCGGGGGTAATAGCTTCGTCCGTGGAAAAAATGAAGATATTAGACTATTTTATGATTGCACATGGTAAAGAATGTGATTAAAGGCTCTTTTCCTATGTCAAAAGTTTTAGTTTTCGAGGGTAATAGCTATGTCTGTGGAAGAAATGAAGATATAAAGACTATTTTATGATTGCACATGGTAAAGAATGTGATTAAAGGCTCTTTTCCTATTTCAAAAGTTCTAGTTTTCGTGGGTAATAGCTTCGTCCGTGGAAAAAATGAAGATATTAGACAATTTTATGATTGCTGCACATGGTAAAGAATGTGATTAAAGGCTCTTTTCCTATGTCAAAAGTTTTAGTTTTCGAGGGTAATAGCTACGTATGTTGAAAAAATGAAGATATTGGACTATTATATGATTGTACATGGTGAAGAATGTGATTAAAGGCTCTTTTCCTATGTCAAAAGTTTTAGTATTCGGGGGTAATAGCTTCATCCGTGGAAAAAATGAAGATATTAGACTATTTTGTGATTGCAAATGGTAAAGAATGTAATTAAAGTCTCTTTTCCTATGTCAAAAGTTTTAGTTTTCGAGGGTAATAGCTATGTCTGTGAAAAAATGAAGATATTAGACTATTTTATGATTGCACATGGTAAAGAATGTGATTAAAGGCTCTTTTCCTATTTCAAAAGTTTTAGTTTTCGAGGGTAATAGCTATGTCCGTGGAAAAAAATGAAGATTAGACTATTTTATGATAGCACATGGTAAAGAATGTGATTAAAGGCACTTTTCCTATGTCAAAAGTTTTAGTTTTCGGGGGTAAGAGCTATGTCTGTGGAAGAAATGAAGATATTAGACTATTTTATGATTGCACATGGTAAAGAATGTGATTAAAGGCTCTTTTCCTATTTCAAAAGTTTTAGTTTTCGAGGGTAATAGCTATGTCTGTGGAAAAAATGAAGATATTAGACTATTTTATGATTGCACATGGTAAAGAATGTGATTAAAGGCTCTTTTCCTATGTCAAAAGTTTTAGTCTTCGAGGGTAATAGCTACCTATGTTGAAAAAATGAAGATATTTGACTATTTTATGATTGCACATGGTAAAGAATGTGATTAAAGGCTCTTTTCCTATGTCAAAAGTTTTAGTTTTCGAGGGTAATAGCTTTGTCCGTGGAAAAAATGAAGATATTAGACTATTTTGTGATTGCAAATGGTAAAGAATGTGATTAAAGGCTCTTTTCCTATGTCAAAAGTTTTAGTTTTCGAGGGTAATAGCTATGTCTGTGGAAAAAATGAAGATATTAGACTATTTTATGACTGCACATGGTAAAGAATGTGATTAAAGGCTCTTTTCCTATTTCAAAAGCTTTAGTTTTCGAGGGTAATAGCTGTGTCCGTGGAAAAAATGAAGATATTAGACTATTTTGTGATTGCAAATGGTAAAGAATGTGATTAAAGGCTCTTTTCCTATGTCAAAAGTTTTAGTTTTCGAGGGTAATAGCTATGTCTGTGGAAAAAATGAAAATATTAGACTATTTTATGATTGCACATGGTAAAGTATGTGATTACAGGCTCTTTTCCTATTTCAAAAGTTTTAGTTTTCGAGGGTAATACTACTACTACTACTACTAACTCACTGCAGCACCAAGCCGCCTGAGGCCAACACAGCTACGCACGCTCCTCCTCCAACCTGATCTATTTAAAGCCTCCCTCTTTACACCCTCCCAGGAAGTTCCCATTTCCTTTAAATCCTTATTTATGACATCCTCCCAACCCAGACAAGGACGACCTGCTTTCCGTGTAGCCCCAGACGGTTGGCCAAAAAGGACAATCTTCGGTAATCTGTCATCCTTCATCCGTAGAACGTGGCCTAGCCATCTCAACCTTTCTTTCATTATAGCCCCAGAAAGCGGGATTGAACCACACTTTTCGTACAACCTACTGTTTGAAATACGGTCAGTCAGCCGGGTACCCAGAACAATCCGTAGGCAATTTCTCTGGAAAACATCTAGTAAATTTTCATCTGCTTTTCGGAGTGTCCATGCTTCAGAGCCATATTTGACCACTGTCATCACTGTAGCTTCCAATATTCTAATCTTGGTTTTTAGGCTTATCTTTCTATTCTTCCAAACTTTTTTTAACTGTGAAAAAACACCCTGAGCTTTAGCTACCTCCGTGAAAAAAATGAAGATATTAGACTATTTTATGATTGCACATGGTAAAGAATGTGATTAAAGGCTCTTTTCCTATTTCAAAAGTATTAGTTTTTGAGGGTAATAGCTACGTATGTTGAAAAAATGAAGATATTAGACAATTTTATGATTGCACATGGTAAATAATGGGATTAAAGGCTCTTTTCCTATTTCAAAAGTTTTAGTTTTCGAGGGTAATAGCTATGTCTGTGGAAAAAAATGAAGATATTAGACAATTGTATGATTGCACATGGTAAAGAATGTGATTAAAGGCTCTTTTCCTATTTCGAAAGTTTTAGTTTTCGAGGGTAATAGCTACGTATGATGAAAAAATGAAGATATTAGACTTCTTTATGATTGCAAATGGTAAAGAATGTGATTAAAGGCTCTTTTCCTATTTCAAAAGTTTTAGTTTTCGAGGGTACTAGCTAAGTCTGTGGAAAAAATTAAGATATTAGACTATTTTATGATTGCACATGGTAAAGAATATGATTAAAGGCTCTTTTTCTATTTCAAAAGTTTTGGTTTTCGGGGATAAGAGCTATGTCTGTGGAAAAAATTAAGATATTAGACTATTTTATGATTGCACATGGTAAAGAATGTGATTAAAGGCTCTTTTCCTATGTCAAAAGTTTTAGTTTTCGAGGGTAATAGCTATGTCTGTGGAAAAAATGAAGATATTAGACTATTTTATGATTGCACATGGTAAAGAATGTGATTAAAGGCTCTTTTCCTATGTCAAAAGTTTTAGTTTTCGGGGGTAATAGCTTCGTCCGTGGAAAAATTGAAGATATTAGACAATTTTATGATTGCACATGGTAAAGAATGTGATTAAAGGCTCTTTTCCTATTTCAAAAGTTTTAGTTTTCGAGGGTAATAGCTACGTATGTGAAAAAATGAAGATATTAGACAATTTTATGATTGTACATGGTAAAGAATGTGATTAAAGGCTCTTTTCCTATTTCAAAAGTTTTAGTTTTCGAGGGTAATAGCTATGTCTGTGGAAAAAATGAAGATATTAGACAATTTTATGATTGCTCATGGTAAAGAATTTGATTAGAGGCTCTTTTCCTATTTCAAAAGTTTTAGTTTTCGAGGGTAATAGCTACGTATGTTGAAAAAATGAAGATATCAGACTATTTTATGATTGCAAATGGTAAAGAATGTGATTAAAGGCTCTTTTCCTATGTCAAAAGTTTTAGTTTTCGAGGGTAATAGCTATGTCTGTGGAAAAAATGAAGATTTAGACTATTTTATGATTGTATATGGTAAAGAATGTGATTAAAGGCTCTTTTCCTATTTCAAAAGTTTTAGTTTTCGGGGGTAAGAGCTATGTCTGTGGAAGAAATGAAGATATTAGACTATTTTATGATTGCACATGGTAAAGAATGTGATTAAAGCCTCTTTTCCTATTTCAAAGTTTTAGTTTTCGAGTGTAATAGCTAAGTCCGTGGAAAAAATGAAGATATTAGACTATTTTATGATTGCACATGGTAAAGAATGTGATTAAAGGCTCTTTTCCTATTTCACAAGTTTTAGTTTTCGAGGGTAATAGCTATGTCTGTGGAAAAAATGAAGATATTAGACTATTTTATGATTGCACATAATAAAGAATGTGATTAAAGGCTCTTTTCCTATTTCAAAAGTTTTAGTTTTCGAGGGTAATAGCTACGTATGTTGAAAAAATGAAGATATTAGACAATTTTATGATTGCACATGGTAAATAATGTGATTAAAGGCTCTTTTCCTATTTCAAAAGTTTTAGTTTTCGAGGGTAATAGCTATGTCTGTGGAAAAAAATGAAGATATTAGACAATTGTATGATTGCACATGGTAAAGAATGTGATTAAAGGCTCTTTTCCTATTTCGAAAGTTTTAGTTTTCGAGGGTAATAGCTACGTATGATGAAAAAATGAAGATATTAGACTTCTTTATGATTGCAAATGGTAAAGAATGTGATTAAAGGCTCTTTTCCTATTTCAAAAGTTTTAGTTTTCGAGGGTACTAGCTAAGTCTGTGGAAAAAATTAAGATATTAGACTATTTTATGATTGCACATGGTAAAGAATGTGATTAAAGGCTCTTTTCCTATTTCAAAAGTTTTGGTTTTCGGGGATAAGAGCTATGTCTGTGGAAAAAATTAAGATATTAGACTATTTTATGATTGCACATGGTAAAGAATGTGATTAAAGGCTCTTTTCCTATTTCAAAAGTTTTAGTTTTCGAGGGTAATAGCTATGTCTGTGGAAAAAATGAAGATATTAGACTATTTTATGATTGCACATGGTAAAGAATGTGATTAAAGGCTCTTTTCCTATGTCAAAAGTTTTAGTTTTCGGGGGTAATAGCTTCGTCCGTGGAAAAAATGAAGATATTAGACAATTTTATGATTGCACATGGTAAAGAATGTGATTAAAGGCTCTTTTCCTATTTCAAAAGTTTTAGTTTTCGAGGGTAATAGCTACGTATGTGAAAAAATGAAGATATTAGACAATTTTATGATTGTACATGGTAAAGAATGTGATTAAAGGCTCTTTTCCTATTTCAAAAGTTTTAGTTTTCGAGGGTAATAGCTATGTCTGTGGAAAAAATGAAGATATTAGACAATTTTATGATTGCTCATGGTAAAGAATGTGATTAAGGCTCTTTTCCTATTTCAAAAGTTTTAGTTTTCGAGGGTAATAGCTACGTATGTGAAAAAATGAAGATATTAGACTATTTTATGATTGCAAATGGTAAAGAATGTGATTAAAGGCTCTTTTCCTATTTCAAAAGTTTTAGTTTTCGAGGGTAATAGCTATGTCTGTGGAAAAAATGAAGATATTAGACTATTTTATGATTGCATATGGTAAAGAATGTGATTAAAGGCTCTTTTCCTATTTCAAAAGTTTTAGTTTTCGGGGGTAAGAGCTATGTCTGTGGAAGAAATGAAGATATTAGACTATTTTATGATTGCACATGGTAAAGAATGTGATTAAAGCCTCTTTTCCTATTTCAAAAGTTTTAGTTTTCGAGGTAATAGCTAAGTCCGTGGAAAAAATGAAGATATTAGACTATTTTATGATTGCACATGGTAAAGAATGTGATTAAAGGCTCTTTTCCTATTTCAAAGTTTTAGTTTTCGAGGGTAATAGCTATGTCTGTGGAAAAAATGAAGATATTAGACTATTTTATGTTTGCGCATGGTAAAGAATGTGATTAAACGCTCTTTCCCTATTTCAAAAGTTTTAGTTTTCGAGGGTAATAGCTATGTATGTGAAAAAATGAAGATATTAGACTATTTTATGATTGCACATGGTAAAGAATGTGATTAAAGGCTCTTTTCCTATTCAAAAGTTTTAGTTTTCGAGGGTAATAGCTATCGTCCGTGGAAAAAATGAAGATATTAGACTATTTTATGATTGCACATGGTAAAGAATGTGATTAAAGGCTCTTTTCCTATTTCAAAAGTTTTAGTTTTCGAGGGTAATAGCTATGTCTGTGGAAAAAATGAAGATATTAGACTATTTTATGATTGCACATGGTAAAGAATGTGATTAAAGGCTCTTTTCCTATTTCAAAAGTTTTAGTTTTCGAGGGTAATAGCTATGTCTGTGGAAAAAATGAAGATATTAGACTATTTTATGATTGCACATGGTAAAGAATGTGATTAAAGGCTCTTTTCCTATTTCAAAAGTTTTAGTTTTCGAGGGTAATAGCTATGTCCGTGGAAAAAATGAAGATATTAGACTATTTTATGATTGCATATGGTAAAAAATGTGATTAAAGGCTCTTTTCCTATTTCAAAAGTTTTAGTTTTCGAGGGTAATAGCTATGTCTGTGGAAAAAATGAAGATATTAGACTATTTTATGATTGCAAATGGTAAAGAATGTGATTAAAGGCTCTTTTCCTATGTCAAAAGTTTTAGTTTTCGAGGGTAATAGCTACGTATGTTGAAAAAATGAAGATATTAGACTATTTTATGATTGCACATGGTAAAGAATGTGATTAAAGGCTCTTTTCCTATGTCAAAAGTTTTAGTTTTCGAGGGTAATAGCTATGTCCGTGGAAAAAATGAAGATATTAGACAATTTTATGATTGCACATGGTAAAGAATGTGATTAAAGGCTCTTTTCCTATTTCAAAAGTTTTAGTTTTCGAGGGTAATAGCTATGTCTGTGAAAAAATGAAGATATTAGACTATTTTATGATTGCACATGGTAAAGAATGTGATTAAAGGCTCTTTTCCTATTTCAAAAGTTTTAGTTTTCGAGGGTAATAGCTCGTATGTTGAAAAAATGAAGATATTAGACTTTTATGATTGCACATGGTAAAGAATGTGATTAAAGGCTCTTTTCCTATTTCAAAAGTTTTAGTTTTCGAGGGTAATAGCTATGTCCGTGAAAAAATGAAGATATTAGACTATTTTATGATTGCACATGGTAAAGAATGTGATTAAAGGCTCTTTTCCTATTTCAAAAGTTTTAGTTTTCGAGGGTAATAGCTATGTCTGTGGAAAAAATGAAGATATTAGACTATTTTATGATTGCACATGGTAAAGAATGTGATTAAAGGCTCTTTTCCTATTTCAAAAGTTTTAGTTTTCGAGGGTAATAGCTATGTCTGTGGAAAAAATGAAGATATTAGACTATTTTATGATTGCACATGGTAAAGAATGTGATTAAAGGCTCTTTTCCTATTTCAAAAGTTTTAGTTTTCGAGGGTAATAGCTATCCGTTGAAAAAATGAAGATATTAGACTATTTTATGATTGCACATGGTAAAGAATGTGATTAAAGGCTCTTTTCCTATTTCAAAAGTTTTAGTTTTCGAGGGTAATAGCTATGTCTGTGGAAAAAATGAAGATATTAGACTATTTTATGATTGCACATGGTAAAGAATGTGATTAAAGGCTCTTTTCCTATTTCAAAAGTTTTAGTTTTCGAGGGTAATAGCTATGTCTGTGGAAAAAATGAAGATATTAGACTATTTTATGATTGCACATGGTAAAGAATGTGATTAAAGGCTCTTTTCCTATTTCAAAAGTTTTAGTTTTCGAGGGTAATAGCTATGTCTGTGGAAAAAATGAAGATATTAGACTATTTTATGATTGCACATGGTAAAGAATGTGATTAAAGGCTCTTTTCCTATTTCAAAAGTTTTAGTTTTCGAGGGTAATAGCTATGTCCGTGGAAAAAATGAAGATATTAGACTATTTTATGATTGCACATGGTAAAGAATGTGATTAAAGGCTCTTTTCCTATTTCAAAAATTTTAGTTTTCGAGGGTAATAGCTATGTCCGTGAAAAAATGAAGATATTAGACTATTTTATGATTGCACATGGTAAAAAATGTGATTAAAGGCTCTTTTCCTATTTCAAAAGTTTTAGTTTTCGAGGGTAATAGCTATGTCCGTGGAAAAAATGAAGATATTAGACTATTTTATGATTGCACATGGTAAAGAATGTGATTAAAGGCTCTTTTCCTATTTCAAAAGTTTTAGTTTTCGAGGGTAATAGCTATGTCCGTGGAAAAAATGAAGATATTAGACTATTTTATGATTGCACATGGTAAAGAATGTGATTAAAGGCTCTTTTCCTATTTCAAAAGTTTTAGTTTTCGAGGGTAATAGCTATGTCTGTGGAAAAAATGAAGATATTAGACTATTTTATGATTGCACATGGTAAAGAATGTGATTAAAGGCTCTTTTCCTATTTCAAAAGTTTTAGTTTTCGAGGGTAATAGCTATATGTTGAAAAAATGAAGATATTAGACTATTTTATGATTGCACATGGTAAAGAATGTGATTAAAGGCTCTTTTCCTATGTCAAAAGTTTTAGTTTTCAGAGGTAATAGCTTCGTTGTTGAAAAAATGAAGATATAGACTATTTTATGATTGCACATGGTAAAGAATGTGATTAAAGGCTCTTTTCCTATTTCAAAAGTTTTAGTTTTCGAGGGCAATAGCTCGTCCGTGAAAAAATGAAGATATTAGACTATTTTATGATTGCACATGGTAAAGAATGTGATTAAAGCCTCTTTTCCTATTTCAAAAGTTTTAGTTTTCGAGGGTAATAGCTATGTCCGTGGAAAAAATGAAGATATTAGACAATTTTATGATTGCACATGGTAAAGAATGTGATTAAAGGCTCTTTTCCTATTTCAAAAGTTTTAGTTTTCGAGGGTAATAGCTATGTCTGTGGAAAAAATGAAGATATTAGACTATTTTATGATGGCACATGGTAAAGAATGTGATTAAAGGCTCTTTTCCTATTTCAAAAGTTTTAGTTTTCGAGGGTAATAGCTATGTCTGTGGAAAAAATGAAGATATTAGACTATTTTATGATTGCACATGGTAAAGAATGTGATTAAAGGCTCTTTTCCTATGTCAAAAGTTTTAGTTTTCGAGGGTAATAGCTTCGTCCGTGGAAAAAATGAAGATATTAGACTATTTTATGATTGCACATGGTAAAGAATGTGATTAAAGGCTCTTTTCCTATTTCAAAAGTTTTAGTTTTCGAGGGTAATAGCTATGTCTGTGGAAAAAATGAAGATTTTAGACAATTTTATGATTGCACATGGTAAAGAATGTGATTAAAGGCTCTTTTCCTATTTCAAAAGTTTTAGTTTTCGAGGGTAATAGCTATGTCTGTGGAAAAAATGAAGATATTAGACTATTTTATGATTGGCACATAATAAAGAATGTGATTAAAGGCTCTTTTCCTATTTCAAAAGTTTTAGTTTTCGGGGATAAGAGCGATGTATGTTGAAAAAATGAAGATATTAGACTATTTTATGATTGCACATGGTAAAGAATGTGATTAAAGGCTCTTTTCCTATTTCAAAAGTTTTAGTTTTCGGGGTAATAGCTTCGTCCGTGAAAAAATGAAGATATTAGACTATTTTATGATTGCACATGGTAAAGAATGTGATTAAAGGCTCTTTTCCTATTTCAAAAGTTTTAGTTTTCGAGGGTAATAGCTTCGTCCGCGGAAAAAATGAAGATATTAGACTATTTTATGATTGCACATGGTAAAGAATGTGATTAAAGGCTCTTTTCCTATTTCAAAAGTTTTAGTTTTCGAGGGTAATAGCTATGTCCGTGGAAAAAATGAAGATATTAGACTATTTTATGATTGCACATGGTAAAGAATGTGATTAAAGGCTCTTTTCCTATTTCAAAAGTTTTAGTTTTCGAGGGTAATAGCTATGTCTGTGGAAAAAATGAAGATATTCGACTATTTTATGATTGCACATGGTAAAGAATGTGATTAAAGGCTCTTTTCCTATTTCAAAAGTTTTAGTTTTCGAGGGTAATAGCTATGTCTGTGGAAAAAATGAAGATATTAGACTATTTTATGATTGCACATGGTAAAGAATGTGATTAAAGGCTCTTTTCCTATTTCAAAAGTTTTAGTTTTCGGGGGTAAGAGCTATATGTTGAAAAAATGAAGATATTAGACTATTTTATGATTGCACATGGTAAAGAATGTGATTAAAGGCTCTTTTCCTATGTCAAAAGTTTTAGTTTTCGAGGGTAATAGCTACGTATGTTGAAAAAATGAAGATATTAGACTATTTTATGATTGCACATGGTAAAGAATGTGATTAAAGGCTCTTTTCCTATTCAAAAGTTTTAGTTTTCGAGGGTAATAGCTTCGTCCGTTGAAAAAATGAAGATATAGACTATTTTATGATTGCACATGGTAAAGAATGTTATTAAAGCCTCTTTTCCTATTTCAAAAGTTTTAGTTTTCGAGGGTAATAGCTCGTCCGTGGAAAAAATGAAGATATTAGACTATTTTATGATTGCACATGGTAAAGAATGTGATTAAAGGCTCTTTTCCTATTTCAAAAGTTTTAGTTTTCGAGGGTAATAGCTATGTCTGTGGAAAAAATGAAGATATTAGACTATTTTATGATTGCACATGGTAAAGAATGTGATTAAAGGCTCTTTTCCTATTTCAAAAGTTTTAGTTTTCGAGGGTAATAGCTATGTCTGTGGAAAAAATGAAGATATTAGACTATTTTATGATTGCACATGGTAAAGAATGTGATTAAAGGCTCTTTTCCTATTCAAAAGTTTTAGTTTTCGAGGGTAATAGCTATGTATGTTGAAAAAATGAAGATATTAGACTATTTTATGATTGCACATGGTAAAGAATGTGATTAAAGGCTCTTTTCCTATATCAAAAGTTTTAGTTTTCGAGGGTAATAGCTATGTCCGTGGAAAAAATGAAGATATTAGACTATTTTATGATTGCACATGGTAAAGAATGTGATTAAAGGCTCTTTTCCTATTTCAAAAGTTTTAGTTTTCGAGGGTAATAGCTATGTCCGTGGAAAAAATGAAGATATTAGACTATTTTATGATTGCACATGGTAAAGAATGTGATTAAAGGCTCTTTTCCTATTTCAAAAGTTTTAGTTTTCGAGGGTAATAGCTATGTCCGTGGAAAAAATGAAGATATTAGACTATTTTATGATTGCACATGGTAAAGAATGTGATTAAAGGCTCTTTTCCTATTTCAAAAGTTTTAGTTTTCGAGGGTAATAGCTTCGTCCGTGGAAAAAATGAAGATATTAGACTATTTTATGATTGCACATGGTAAAGAATGTGATTAAAGGCTCTTTTCCTATTTCAAAAGTTTTAGTTTTCGGGGGTAATAGCTACATATGTTGAAAAAATGAAGATATTAGACTATTTTATGATTGCACATGGTAAAGAATGTGATTAAAGGCTCTTTTCCTATTCAAAAGTTTTAGTTTTCGAGGGTAATAGCTATGTTGTGGAAAAAATGAAGATACTAGACTATTTTATGATTGCACATGGTAAAGAATGTGATTAAAGGCTCTTTTCCTATTTCAAAAGTTTTAGTTTTC
Organism: Artemia franciscana; assembly: GCF_032884065.1. NCBI lineage: Eukaryota > Metazoa > Arthropoda > Branchiopoda > Anostraca > Artemiidae > Artemia > Artemia franciscana. The sequence continues at coordinate 23,894 of NW_027063941.1, forward strand.
GAGGGTAATAGCTATGTCTGTGGAAAAAATGAAGATATTAGACTATTTTATGATTGCACATGGTAAAGAATGTGATTAAAGGCTCTTTTCCTATTTCAAGAGTTTTAGTTTTCGAGGGTAATAGCTATGTCCGTTGAAAAAATGAAGATATTAGACTATTTTATGATTGCACATGGTAAAGAATGTGATTAAAGGCTCTTTTCCTATTTCAAAAGTTTTAGTTTTCGAGGGTAATAGCTATGCCTGTGAAAAAATGAAGATATTAGACTATTTTATGATTGCACATGGTAAAGAATGTGATTAAAGGCTCTTTTCCTATTTCAAAAGTTTTAGTTTTCGAGGGTAATAGCTGTGTCGTGAAAAAATGAAGATATTAGACGTTTTTATGATTGCACATGGTAAAGAATGTGATTAAAGGCTCTTTTCCTATTTCAAAAGTTTTAGTTTTCGAGGGGTAATAGCTATGTCCGTGGAAAAAATGAAGATATTAGACTATTTTATGATTGCACATGGTAAAGAATGTGATTAAAGGCTCTTTTCCTATTTCAAAAGTTTTAGTTTTCGAGGGTAATAGCTATGTCTGTGAAAAAATGAAGATATTAGACTATTTTATGATTGCACATGGTAAAGAATGTGATTAAAGGCTCTTTTCCTATTTCAAAAGTTTTAGTTTTCGAGGGTAATAGCTATGTCTGTGGAAAAAATGAAGATATTAGACTATTTAATGATGGCACATAATAAAGAATGTGATTAAAGGCTCTTTTCCTATTTCAAAAGTTTTAGTTTTCGGGGTAATAGCGATGTATGTTGAAAAAATGAAGATATTAGACTATTTTATGATTGCACATGGTAAAGAATGTGATTAAAGGCTCTTTTCCTATATCAAAAGTTTTAGTTTTCGGGGGTAATAGCTTCGTCCGTGAAAAAATGAAGATATTAGACTATTTTATGATTGCACATGGTAAAGAATGTGATTAAAGGCTATTTTCTATTTCAAAAGTTTTAGTTTTCGAGGGTAATAGCTTCGTCCGTGGAAAAAATGAAGATATTAGACTATTTTATGATTGCACATGGTAAAGAATGTGATTAAAGGCTCTTTTCCTATTTCAAAAGTTTTAGTTTTCGAGGGTAATAGCTATGTCCGTGGAAAAAATGAAGATATTAGACTATTTTATGATTGCACATGGTAAAGAATGTGATTAAAGGCTCTTTTCCTATTTCAAAAGTTTTAGTTTTCGAGGGTATAGCTATGTCTGTGGAAAAAATGAAGATATTAGACTATTTTATGATTGCACATGGTAAAGAATGTGATTAAAGGCTCTTTTCCTATTTCAAAAGTTTTAGTTTTCGAGGGTAATAGCTATGTCTGTGGAAAAAATGAAGATATTAGACTATTTTATGATTGCACATGGTAAAGAATGTGATTAAAGGCTCTTTTCCTATTTCAAAAGTTTTAGTTTTCGAGGGTAATAGCTATTGTTGAAAAAATGAAGATATTAGACTATTTTATGATTGCACATGGTAAAGAATGTGATTAAAGGCTCTTTTCCTATTTCAAAAGTTTTAGTTTTCGAGGGTAATAGCTATGTCTGTGAAAAAATGAAGATATTAGACTATTTTATGATTGCACATGGTAAAGAATGTGATTAAAGGCTCTTTTCCTATTTCAAAAGTTTTAGTTTTCGAGGGTAATAGCTATGTCCGTTGAAAAAATGAAGATATTAGACTATTTTATGATTGCACATGGTAAAGAATGTGATTAAAGGCTCTTTTCCTATTTCAAAAGTTTTAGTTTTCGAGGGTAATAGCTATGTCCGTGAAAAAATGAAGATATTAGACTATTTTATTATTTCACATGGTAAAGAATGTGATTAAATGCTCTTTTCCTATTTCAAAAGTTTTAGTTTTCGAGGGTAATAGCTATGTCTGTGGAAAAAATGAAGATATTAGACTATTTTATGATTGCACATGGTAAAGAATGTGATTAAAGGCTCTTTTCCTATTTCAAAAGTTTTAGTTTTCGAGGGTAATAGCTATGTCTGTGGAAAAAATGAAGATATTAGACTATTTTATGATTGCACATGGTAAAGAATGTGATTAAAGGCTCTTTTCCTATGTCAAAAGTTTTAGTTTTCGAGGGTAATAGCTACGTATGTTGAAAAAATGAAGATATTAGACTATTTTATGATTGCACATGGTAAAGAATGTGATTAAAGGCTCTTTTCCTATTTCAAAAGTTTTAGTTTTCGAGGGTAATAGCTATGTCCGTGAAAAAATGAAGATATTAGACTATTTTATGATTGCACATGGTAAAGAATGTGATTAAAGGCTCTTTTCTATTTCAAAAGTTTTAGTTTTCGAGGGTAATAGCTATGTCCGTGGAAAAAATGAAGATATTAGACTATTTTATGATTGCACATGGTAAAGAATGTGATTAAAGGCTCTTTTCCTATTTCAAAAGTTTTAGTTTTCGAGGGTAATAGCTTCGTCCGTGGAAAAAATGAAGATATTAGACTATTTTATGATTGCACATGGTAAAGAATGTGATTAAAGGCTCTTTTCCTATTTCAAAAGTTTTAGTTTTCGGGGGTAATAGCTTCGTCCGTTGGAAAAAATGAAGATATTAGACTATTTTATGATTGCACATGGTAAAGAATGTGATTAAAGGCTCTTTTCCTATTTCAAAAGTTTTAGTTTTCGAGGGTAATAGCTATGTCCGTGGAAAAAATGAAGATATTAGACTATTTTATGATTGCACATGGTAAAGAATGTGATTAAAGGCTCTTTTCCTATTTCAAAAGTTTTAGTTTTCGAGGGTAATAGCTATGTCCGTGGAAAAAATGAAGATATTAGACTATTTTATGATTGCACATGGTAAAGAATGTGATTAAAGGCTCTTTTCCTATTTCAAAAGTTTTAGTTTTCGAGGGTAATAGCTATGTCTGTGGAAAAAATGAAGATATTAGACTATTTTATGATTGCACATGGTAAAGAATGTGATTAAAGGCTCTTTTCCTATTTCAAAAGTTTTAGTTTTCGAGGGTAATAGCTATGTCTTGAAAAAATGAAGATATTAGACTATTTTATGATTGCACATGGTAAAGAATGTGATTAAAGGCTCTTTTCCTATTTCAAAAGTTTTAGTTTTCGAGGTAATAGCTATGTTGAAAAAATGAAGATATTAGACTATTTTATGATTGCACATGGTAAAGAATGTGATTAAAGGCTCTTTTCCTATGTCAAAAGTTTTAGTTTTCGAGGGTAATAGCTTCGTTCGTTGAAAAAATGAAGATATTAGACTATTTTATGATTGCACATGGTAAAGAATGTGATTAAAGGCTCTTTTCCTATTTCAAAAGTTTTAGTTTTCGAGGGTAATAGCTATGTCCGTGAAAAAATGAAGATATTAGACATTTTATGATTGCACATGGTAAAGAATGTGATTAAAGGCTCTTTTCCTATTTCAAAAGTTTTAGTTTTCGAGGGTAATAGCTATGTCTGTGGAAAAAATGAAGATATTAGACTATTTTATGATTGCACATGGTAAAGAATGTGATTAAAGGCTCTTTTCCTATTTCAAAAGTTTTAGTTTTCGAGGGTAATAGCTATGTCTGTGGAAAAAATGAAGATATTAGACTATTTTATGATTGCACATGGTAAAGAATGTGATTAAAGGCTCTTTTCCTATGTTCAAAAGTTTTAGTTTTCGAGGGTAATAGCTATGTCTGTGGAAAAAATGAAGATATTAGACTATTTTATGATTGCACATGGTAAAGAATGTGATTAAAGGCTCTTTTCCTATGTCAAAAGTTTTAGTTTTCGATGGTAATAGCTTCGTCTGTGGAAAAAATGAAGATATTAGACTATTTTATGATTGCACATGGTAAAGAATGTGATTAAAGGCTCTTTTCCTATTTCAAAAGTTTTAGTTTTTGAGGGTAATAGCTATGTCCGTGGAAAAAATGAAGATATTAGACTATTTTATGATTGCACATGGTAAAGAATGTGATTAAAGGCTCTTTTCCTATTTCAAAAGTTTTAGTTTTCGGGGTAATAGCTTCGTCCGTGGAAAAAATGAAGATATTAGACTATTTTATGATTGCACATGGTAAAGAATGTGATTAAAGGCTCTTTTCCTATTTCAAAAGTTTTAGTTTTCGGGTAATAGCTTCGTCCGTGAAAAAATGAAGATATTAGACTATTTTATGATTGCACATGGTAAAGAATGTGATTAAAGGCTCTTTTCCTATTTCAAAAGTTTTAGTTTTCGAGGGTAATAGCTTCGTCCGTGGAAAAAATGAAGATATTAGACAATTTTATGATTGCACATGGTAAAGAATGTGATTAAAGGCTCTTTTCCTATGTCAAAAGTTTTAGTTTTCGAGGGTAATAGCTATGTCCGTGGAAAAAATGAAGATATTAGACTATTTTATGATTGCACATGGTAAAGAATGTGATTAAAGGCTCTTTTCCTATTTCAAAAGTTTTAGTTTTCGAGGGTAATAGCTATGTCTGTGGAAAAAATGAAGATATTAGACTATTTTATGATTGCACATGGTAAAGAATGTGATTAAAGGCTCTTTTCCTATTTCAAAAGTTTTAGTTTTCGAGGGTAATAGCTATGTCTGTGGAAAAAATGAAGATATTAGACTATTTTATGATTGCACATGGTAAAGAATGTGATTAAAGGCTCTTTTCCTATTTCAAAAGTTTTAGTTTTCGAGGGTAATAGCTATGTCTATGGAAAAAATGAAGATATTAGACTATTTTATGATTGCACATGGTAAAGAATGTGATTAAAGGCTCTTTTCCTATTTCAAAAGTTTTAGTTTTCGAGGGTAATAGCTACGTTTGAAAAAATGAAGATATTAGACTATTTTATGATTGCACATGGTAAAGAATGTGATTAAAGGCTCTTTTCCTATGTCAAAAGTTTTAGTTTTCGAGGGTAATAGCTTCGTCCGTGGAAAAAATGAAGATATTAGACTATTTTATGATTGCACATGGTAAAGAATGTGATTAAAGGCTCTTTTCCTATGTCAAAAGTTTTAGTTTTCGAGGGTAATAGCTTCGTCCGTGGAAAAAATGAAGATATTAGACTATTTTATGATTGCACATGGTAAAGAATGTGATTAAAGGCTCTTTTCCTATTTCAAAAGTTTTAGTTTTCGAGGGTAATAGCTATGTCCGTGGAAAAAATGAAGATATTAGACTATTTTATGATTGCACATGGTAAAGAATGTGATTAAAGGCTCTTTTCCTATTTCAAAAGTTTTAGTTTTTGAGGGTAATAGCTATGTCTGTGGAAAAAATGAAGATATTAGACTATTTTATGATTGCACATGGTAAAGAATGTGATTAAAGGCTCTTTTCCTATTTCAAAAGTTTTAGTTTTCGAGGGTAATAGCTACGTCTGTGGAAAAAATGAAGATATTAGACTATTTTATGATTGCACGCACATGGTAA